>NC_044918.1:30419552-30506079 GCF_003576645.1 Ipomoea triloba
AAATTAAAAATCAAGAATATAAAAACTAATAAATATGGATAGTCAGTGGATGATTAATAGAATTAACTCAATATTATTATTATAAAGTTGAACCATATTTTTCCATTGCAATATGATATAGTTTTTTCGGGATCTTGTTTCTTTAAATTGGTTTTATTTGTTCGATTAAAGTTAAAATATTTACATTATTTGTTGGAGATTAGTACAAATTTTAACAGAATAAAGCAAGTCATCACAAGAAAAAATGGACGATTATACCGTGGAGGAGGGTGTACATTGCATTGTAGATCTTGTTATAAAATAACTTTCAGATTATGTGACTGTAATTGACATAATTTATACGTATATTTAATAGTTTTTGTACCTTTATATAAATTGAAAATACTCACATGTTAACTATAGACACATAAAATAGTAATTACAAACACATAAACGATTAACTGCGGATATTGAATATGTTAACTATAAACATATAATATATTAATGGCGGCCGATACAGTGAAAGTGTAATTTTGACAAGAAACATTATTACTACCAAATAAATATTAGATATTTTTTGGTAGTATCACGTATTATATTATTTTGAAAATATTCTATAATGAAAATAGCAAAGTTTTATTACCAAATTAATATATATTTTGAAAATATTCTATATTTGAAAAGATTACTATTTTGGAAGATTATATAATGTATTATTATTACCATTTAAAATATGATTTTATGATAATAATAATCACGTTGTTGTGATATTGAAATATTTTATTCCATAAATAGTGATTCTTTATGTGATTATTGAATGCCATTTAGGAAACTTTCCACGATTACAATATTTTAGATTAGAGTGTTTCACTAAAGATAATATTGTAATAGTAACTGATTGATTTTATACAAATCTAATTTTGTTATGGAATTAATTGATTAATGGAAAGTTTATATTTATTATATAAATTAGTATTTTCACCTGTGCGATGCACGAAATAGATTTGTTATAATATATTAAGAATATTTGGATCGATATATAATTATATTAATTATAACATCAAATATATATTATATAGTGCAATTGAAGATATATTTTGGATCGATTATGTTTTCTGATACTATCCTTGTTTGAATTCCAGCAAATAATTGCTTAATTAACAGCTAATGTGTAGATGTACACATGCGGTGCTGAAATTTTAGAGATTTTATATATCATTGTTTATGATTTTTATAAATTAGTCAAATATATTCGTTCTCTAGTAACTCAGTTATAGTATTCAATTGCTATTCTAATTCATGTGTATGGAAGATATATTTTTGTGTAGATATATTTCAATTTTGCCATCTTGGAGAAAAATATAATATCACCGGTTGTATTTACACATTATTGAAAATCTCTTTGTAAACAACATTAGTAGTACATAGTAACACAATCTTGTCCATCCTCGTCTAGAACTAATTAACACTTTCAGGCTATCAGGATGGGTGACTCGAGAAAAAATCATGTACAATTGACCGTGATTAAAAACTAGCATATGTGATGAACGTCGAAACCAACAAATAATAAATACTTACTCTTATGAATTGTAATAGTGATGAGTAAGGTCGTACCCACGGAGATTGGTTTGTAACACCCCAATTTTCATCTCTTGGATTTATTACAAAANCAGGCCATAGTGTTGCAGGTTTTCCAACCCCTCATTTCCCCGTTCCCCCAAACTCAGGCTATAATGTTCGAGGTTTACCACCCCCTCATTTCCCCGTTCCCCCAAACTCAGGCTATAATGTTCCAGGTTTACCACCCCCTCATTTCCCCGTTCCCCCAAACTCAGGCTATAATGTTCCAAGTTTACCATCCCCTCATTTCCCCGTTCCCCCAAGCTCAGGCCATAGTGTTGCAGGTTTTCCAACCCCTCATTTCCCCGTTCCCCAAAACTCAGGCTATAATGTTCCAGGTTTACCACCCCCTCATTTCCCCGTTCCCCCAAACTTAGGCTATAATGTTCCAGGTTTACCACCCCCTCATTTCCCCGTTCCCCCAAGCTCAGGCCATAGTGTTGCAGGTTTTCCAACCCCTCATTTCCCCGTTCCCCCAAACTCAGGCTATAGTGTTGCAGGTTTTCCAACCCCTCATTTCCCCGTTCCCCCAAGCTCAGGCCATAGTGTTGCAGGTCGTCCTATCCCTGATTTTCCCGTTTCCCGCTGACTCTACTCTCTCAGTTTTTCGATTGTATAAGAAAAGGAAATTAAGGAAATGATGATAAATGAAAATTAAAGTTCCATTTATATCTACATATATAATTCTTGTGTTATTCGCCTTCAATTTTTATTTCTACTTGCTTTAATTCTCTAACGGCTAACAACAATGCCTCAACTTAATCTTCAACTATTCTAATTATTACATGGGATATTATTTGTTGTAATTACCTGTTGAGGAAAGAGGTTTGATTAAAAACATTGCATCTTAATCCTCTTTATTATACGGTAAAATGACACAAATTCTATTGGAAACTATTTGTGACAAGCAAATAAAAGTTAATGATGTAATTAAACAAAATTAAAGTAATAGGACTAAATTTAACAATGCCAGAATAATGGATGACAAAAGGTAGAATTTGTTCTTTAATCGAATAACCATATCTAGAACAAAATCAACTCTCAATAGAACACTTATGGTGAAATTAAAAATCAAGAATATAAAAACTAATAAATATGGATAGTCAGTGGATGATTAATAGAATTAACTCAATATTATTATTATAAAGTTGAACCATATTTTTCCATTGCAATATGATATAGTTTTTTCGGGATCTTGTTTCTTTAAATTGGTTTTATTTGTTCGATTAAAGTTAAAATATTTACATTATTTGTTGGAGATTAGTACAAATTTTAACAGAATAAAGCAAGTCATCACAAGAAAAAATGGACGATTATACCGTGGAGGAGGGTGTACATTGCATTGTAGATCTTGTTATAAAATAACTTTCAGATTATGTGACTGTAATTGACATAATTTATACGTATATTTAATAGTTTTTGTACCTTTATATAAATTGAAAATACTCACATGTTAACTATAGACACATAAAATAGTAATTACAAACACATAAACGATTAACTGCGGATATTGAATATGTTAACTATAAACATATAATATATTAATGGCGGCCGATACAGTGAAAGTGTAATTTTGACAAGAAACATTATTACTACCAAATAAATATTAGATATTTTTTGGTAGTATCACGTATTATATTATTTTGAAAATATTCTATAATGAAAATAGCAAAGTTTTATTACCAAATTAATATATATTTTGAAAATATTCTATATTTGAAAAGATTACTATTTTGGAAGATTATATAATGTATTATTATTACCATTTAAAATATGATTTTATGATAATAATAATCACGTTGTTGTGATATTGAAATATTTTATTCCATAAATAGTGATTCTTTATGTGATTATTGAATGCCATTTAGGAAACTTTCCACGATTACAATATTTTAGATTAGAGTGTTTCACTAAAGATAATATTGTAATAGTAACTGATTGATTTTATACAAATCTAATTTTGTTATGGAATTAATTGATTAATGGAAAGTTTATATTTATTATATAAATTAGTATTTTCACCTGTGCGATGCACGAAATAGATTTGTTATAATATATTAAGAATATTTGGATCGATATATAATTATATTAATTATAACATCAAATATATATTATATAGTGCAATTGAAGATATATTTTGGATCGATTATGTTTTCTGATACTATCCTTGTTTGAATTCCAGCAAATAATTGCTTAATTAACAGCTAATGTGTAGATGTACACATGCGGTGCTGAAATTTTAGAGATTTTATATATCATTGTTTATGATTTTTATAAATTAGTCAAATATATTCGTTCTCTAGTAACTCAGTTATAGTATTCAATTGCTATTCTAATTCATGTGTATGGAAGATATATTTTTGTGTAGATATATTTCAATTTTGCCATCTTGGAGAAAAATATAATATCACCGGTTGTATTTACACATTATTGAAAATCTCTTTGTAAACAACATTAGTAGTACATAGTAACACAATCTTGTCCATCCTCGTCTAGAACTAATTAACACTTTCAGGCTATCAGGATGGGTGACTCGAGAAAAAATCATGTACAATTGACCGTGATTAAAAACTAGCATATGTGATGAACGTCGAAACCAACAAATAATAAATACTTACTCTTATGAATTGTAATAGTGATGAGTAAGGTCGTACCCACGGAGATTGGTTTGTAACACCCCAATTTTCATCTCTTGGATTTATTACAAAATCCTAATAATACAATACATTGCGGAAGCGTCTAACCAGCAGAAAACTGGGTGTTACCGCCACGCTTAGGTATCTTTCCTATACCCAAACTCTAAGGCTAAACTTACAACCTCAAATAACCATATCAATATCCAGATATGTACATATGGAAATAATCCCTCCAGGGTGTCTATTCTAGACTAGAGTGATCTTCAACCTCGACTCCCATCCTATTTAGAGCTCATCGGTCACAGGGACCCACGCTAGACTGCATCTAATAAAGGACACAATNAGCGAAGAAACTTCGCTCTGCAGTATAGATTAATCATACAGACTCCCTCACCATTCATTATTATCACACGACTCCATAACCATCACACTTGATCAAATATATTTCCCCAAAATACACACTTTGGTTAGTGTTAGTCTCGTTATGGAAATTCGAGTACAGGAGACACAATAATTTTCAAAACACAATTACTTTCCAAGTTAATAAATATAATGCACAAAAATAATATTTGGGCCTTCAAAAATTCACCCGGATGCCCGTAGGCTTTCAAAACATCGCAACACTCAGGGTTAAAAACATCGGGGAAAAACCGGGTCAAAAACAAGTCGAAAACGAGTCCGCGTCAAATCTGCCAGAAATTTCAGTTGGCGCAGTCCGAAAGATTGAGCCGGTAAAAATAGTTCCCGAACTCTTTTTCACTTGAAATTTTTATGGTAGAACCCCAACTTATAGTACTTGATGTCCATAAAAAGTTTTGGTCATTTTGATCCACGAATAAACACAGAAAATTCCCTTTTCGCCCTTGGCAGTGTGCTGTCCAGAATATTTTTCTCTCTGGACCAGTTTTGGAAAAAAATTCGAAAACCATACTTATACTACTCCGATCATTATGAAATTTTATATGCAGGTTCTACACTTATAGAACTACATGTCTAAAAAAATAGGATCAAAATACCTTACCAATTTTTCCCAATAAATCTCGGAAGTTACTGCCAGAATCTATCCTGATTTCTTTTCACTATTTTCACAAGTATAAGCCTATATGGGCATAAATTCAACATATACATGCATAAATTAGCTATGAACATGTACATAAAAATTACCAAAAATCCAAAGTGTAGTTTCTTAGGCTAACTTGTAGATCCACGAACTTAACACATAATTTCCACGTAAAAATTCCTAGTCATATAATTTACTAGCATTTGTTCACCTTCAAGTGACTAAACCAACTTAAGGGATTCCTTACCTCGATGGAAGATTTTAAAACCAAAGAAGTTGCTAGATCCTTCCTTTGAGTTCAAAGACCCTAAAAATATCACCATAATAACAATATTTTTCATGCACCAAACATTAACACTTAAGTTCTAGAGATGATTTAATCCAACAAAGTCTAAGGTCTTACCTACACTTAGTCTCTTGGGTTGGAAGAATGCTTAGGAGCTCTTTGATCACAATGGAAGACCAAACTAATTTTTCTTCTTCTTCCTAATGGTGTAGTTCGAAAATGGGGTGGGAGAGTGAGAGAGAGATGAATGTGATTAGTGTAGATTTTGTCTTGAAGATCAAGTAACAAAGTGCAACACTCCCATGCCTCATTAATGCTAACATTAAATGATCCAATCTTGGCTAGATTTTGGTTGTCACTTGTCAATACCCTATGGAGTCCTTAAGAAGATCACAACTTATTTGGCCAGTTTATGGTTAAATCAGATGAATGCTCGGAGGATTATAACTTAATTCGGGAAAATTCTAATACCAAAATTATTCTAAAAATAATCCCGTCGCAAATCACCAAAATTGGGAATTTTTCGGTATCTCGCGAAATATAGGTACAGAGTTCGTAACAATTTACCCCTTACAGTCCATTTAAAATTTTCTTGAACTAACTAGAAGTTCAGGCTTAATCGTATGATACTTAATAATCCAATTGCTAGGAAAATTGGAACTGAATCTATATCCTTAAAAATTTCTCGGTTCGTGACCGGTACGTAGTTCGCAGCTTATCGATAACTAATCTTTAAAAAAAAATCTTTCGAGCACCGAGAAGCCTTCTCTTAAATGTCATAGCTTAAAAAAAAAAATTATATCGATGTTCTCGAATCTTAACTTTGTCGGAAAAACCGAGGGGTTACAGTTGGTTAGACTTATTTTAAGCAATAGATTTAATAAATAATGAGAAGAGAATGGAAATTTAAATAGCAACAATGAAATGAAAAATAATATCAAATAGCAAATAAATATCAAATAAATGTCAATTGCAACTAGTATCCAACCCAATGCATAATATCAGTTCAATTCTAACAAGACAGATTATTGATTTGCAAGCCAAACTAACTTAACTCTTTACTAGATTGGTTATGGTTATTAACAAGCTCTAACAACCTGTCCTTCTTTACTTCGTCGGTAATCAAAACAAGCTCTTTAATTACTTCCCTAGCTAATAAACAGTCCTAAACAAGCTCTTAAGATTTAATTTACTAACAACATTAATAGAATTAGAAAGACTACTAATCCTAGCCAACAAACTCACAAGCTCGGCTCATTTAAGCTAGACTATAAATCTTCATAACACAAACTGAAAATCAATTATAATCAAATTGTGCTATGCTACCAACATCAGAACACTTAAACAATTACGGATTCAAGGTTCTAACTAGCAATTTAATAACTTGACAATTGAACAATGGGCTCTTTTGCAACAATTAATTAAGCAATAATTTAAATAAATATAACAGAAGATGTATAGATAATAAAGTGCAAAGAATAATTTAGGCTAAATAAAGCTCACTGATCTTGTAGAATCAAACTTCAATAATTCTCGAATTGGAAAAATAAGAACTCAGCAGGAAATCGCAAGGAGTGTTTACAAAGTAAATAAGATTCTTCTGTACAAACTGATGATTTTTTTAAATCAAGTCGTGAGGGGGGTGCCTCTGGGGAGCCGAAACATTACGCTGACTCCACCACTCTACGTGGTCGCGTTACATACATCAGGTCTTCGAAATAAGCTTCTTCGCTTACAATTGGGGCAAGCATCAACAATCCTTCTCTCATCGTCTTGATAAGTCCCAAAAGATGCCAGGCAACCGGCGACTCTATTCTGTTCACGGTAGATCACTCGGAAAGAGATCCTCCACTCCCTGATTCTCTAAAGTAAATAAGATTCTTCTGCACAAACTGATGATTTTACTACTGAACTCCTTGCCTATTTATACTAATTTAGGCTTAGTACTATCCGTTCGTAATTGTTGTGGATGAAATTTGTAGAAGTTGCAGCTGTCCACGCGTCGCACGCCGCAGTCCGCAGCATCACTCGTCCGCACACAGCCGAATTCGTCGCTCCTCAAATTACTGCATTCTCCGCAGGTCGCACGTTCGCTGTTGTCTACGTACTTAAAACAAAACAAAAGAAAATAAAATTAAACTAAAAACAATTATAAAACAAAACTAAAAACCTAATAAAGTAAAGGTAATTAAGATAGGCAATTTATATCGTGAATCACGGTGCACAATGCATTGCGTACCTCGTACCAAAACGATGTCGTTTTGGTCATTTTAATTAATGATTTTTTTTTTTGGAAATTACGTTTCCCGTTTCGGTCGGTCTCTGTATTTATGTTAATATTCTGTGTATTCTATGTAATCGTTCTATGTATTCCAGGCAACCATTCTATGTATTCTAGGCAACCGTTCTGTGTATTCATGTTAGTAACACATGTTGTGATGTGTTCTTGCATTCGAATGTTTAGGAGGATGAATTCTGTGTATTTTGTGTCAATATTCTGTGTATTCATGTTATTAACACAGGTTGTGATGTGTTTGTGCATTCGAATGTTAGGAGGATGCGTTCTTTGTATTTTGTGTCAATATTCTATGTATTCTTGACAAACATTCTGTGTATTCTAGGCAAACTTTATGTGTATTCTAGATAATGATTATATGTATTATAATTAATGAATTCCCTGGAGTCATTCGCGTCCGCGCCCACTAACATCAAAATGACGTTGTTTCGGACCAGGGTCCACAGTGCACTGTGGACCGTGGTCCACGATATAACGATTGATTAAGGTAGGTTTGGGTTGCTGAACATATATAGAATAATTAAAGGTATTTAAATTGGGCCAATTAATAAAAACAATACAAAGTAAAACAAATATATAATTAGCTCAAATAAGGCCAATTCTTATTAATAGGTCCATTAATCCTAACTATTCAACTAACTATTATATTAGTGCAAAAAATAAAATAAAGTGTAAAATAAATATAATGTTAAATAAATAAAACTAATTTATTATCAGATCAATCTAAATTAAGTATAAAAATAGTGCTTATCAATATGCAAGCATCAATGGGAATTATTTATACTGGAACTTGAAGGGCAATCTCATATCAGAAAGAGTGAGAGACATTCGAGGGATAAGAACTTTGGTTCCTTCATGTCATGTGCCCCTTTAACTATTCTTGCTTCAACAATGTGATCTGCCCATCCAAACTGTTGAAATGCAATGTCCATAACCGTTGATTGGCAGACTACACATGCTTCATATTTCATCAAAGTATCCGTTTCTTATGATATTATGATTTATAATATATAAGAATTGACAAATAAATTTGATAATGCTAAATACGACAACACGTAGCTAAAACGGGTAATACGATCTCTTATTAATCAAAAAGATCCAAGCCCGGTTTACAATACAAAGAAGGGCTAGAAGGGCTCAGCGGGTCGATAGTGGGCTTTCCTACTGTCCGAGCACACTTCAAGGCTTAGTCCTGAATCAGCCAAAAGATCCCCTCTCTCCTCATAAATGCGGTATTTATAAGAGAGGGAAGTTGCGGTCGCCGGGGCTCCGACATGGTGAGAATGTGGCACGCATGTGTCCGCCTCGCTCCTTGCCCAAGCGGGATGGAGCACGTGGCGGACCCCGACAAGGCCTCTACTAGCCGGGCGAAGCATCGACCGGTCCAAGACGGGCCGACCGCTAACTGGTCGGGCTGAGATGCCGACCTCCCGATCATGTTAAACCGACCGGTGCAGGTGTATTTATACTATCAAAATTAACTATAGTGTAAGCTTTTTAAGTAGCTTTTGTCTCACATTGGTTTGGGAAGTAGGTTTGCACAACTACTTATACAAGAGTCTTTCTAAGGCTTATTGAATTATATAGCATAGAGGCTCTCTCTCTCTCACGCGCGCGGGTGCAAAACAAATCCCAAAATGAACTTGAAAAGGCTTGACTCGTGTGTGCCGACACCTGCAGGCACGAATGTCGTCCAGAAAATTGAGGATGACTCATGTGTGCCGACACCTGCAGGCACGAATGTCGTCCAGAAAATTGAGGATATTGTTTTTATTAATAGTATTGATTTTGATTTATTTGTTGTTATAAATTATTGATTTACTCCAATGAATTTGTTAATTTTTAGGTACTTATTTGATTTTATTATCAAATTAATCAATACATGTGCAACATGAATACTACAGAAGGACGAACATATTTAAGTTGTGATTGTTTGTGTAAGGTAGAATCAGACGGTAAAAATCTATCAAAAGTACACACCCCTAAATTATATTTCTAAATAGTTTGATATTGTTTGGACTCCCTAATCAATCATTGACATTAAAGGTTGGTGCACCTGTTATGTTATTGCGGAACATAGACCACCCTCTTGGACTATTCTTGCTTCGAGAATGTGATTTGTCAATTTTGTGACGGTACGCGTCTCATCGTCACAAAATTAACAAATCACATTGTCGAATCAAGAATAGTTAATGGGACACATGAATTGAAGGAACCAAAGTTCTTATCCCCTGAATGTCTCTCACTCCTTCTGATATGAGATTGCCCTTCAAGTTTCAACGTAAACAATTCTCATAACGTAAACAATTCTCATTGATGCTCGATCGCATATGTCATAACTATCAACAATAGCCAGGGCCAAACACTAACTCATTTTGGGCAAACCAGTGTTTAATCATAATCAATTGTACGTGACTTTTTCCCGAATCAGCCATCATGATGGCCTGAAGGTGTTAGCGCTAGACGAGGATGGACAAGATTCTATTAGTACTACCAATGTCGCCTACAAAGAGGTTTTTCAATAATGTGTAATTCGAACTGGTGATATTATATATGTTTTTTTTTTCAAAGAGAAAATTTGCCAAAGTTATAAAACCCTAAACACTAATATATAAAATCATCAAAATTTCAGCACTGGATGCTTATATATACACATTAGATATTAATTTAAAAATTATTTGGTCAAAAGTGCGACATGAATAATTGGATATAGTTCATGGTGCTAGATAACACTTTAGCCTTTTTCTTTTTATGTTACGTGAAATGCATAGATTAGAATTTGATCTTACGTTGCTCATCGTTCATGCCTTATATATGTTGATTGTATATGTGTGAGATTTCATTGTTCATTAGTTGGACATCCAACATTCGTAAATATAGTAAAAAAAAAAAAAAAAAAAAAAGCCAGCGTCATGAACACAATTAAAAATTACAAATTATAATGCAGAGTAAATTAATTTTTTTGCAATTGCAGGATATTAATCATGGACTCACTACTAAATGTTTTTTTTTTTGAGTGACGATAAAAACTCACAACTACTACTTGAGGGTGTGCCTGGATAAACTTCACTCTTGTATAATAGTTAAAAAAACTACACAAGAAAGGTAAACTGCACTAAAAACACGTTGTGTGACTAATTCGACCAAAAGAGTGAAATTTGTTTTCATCTTTTTTAATGTAACGTAAATGTAATAATTAGTTTGATGATAATAGTTGACTTGGTGCCAAATATATTGTCAATTAGTCATGTTTAGAAGGAGTTAATTCCAGAAATGGTCGTTCGACTATTGACTTTTACCAATTTTTGTCCTCGACTTTTAATTTAACCAAAGTAGGTCCCTTAGCTATTGATTTTGTACCAATTTTGGTCCTTCTATTAAATCTATGTTAAATAGGTATTAAAATTGAAGGCAAAAATGTAAAATCAATTATTTTAACATTTCTTCTTCACTTTTTTAACTATTAAAAATGGTTAGCAATAGGTGCTTTGAGTTCTTTTAAGTTTGTTCCTTGTACGTGAAAAAATTGGAATTTAGGGTGTGTTTGGTAGCCCGAAAAATGATTTCTAGGGCTTTTGGTGTTTGACAGTGCTTGGAAAATGCAGTCAACGAAAAACATTTTCCGTTGACCAAGGAAAATGAGGTCATTTTTTCTAGAAAATGACTTTCGAATTTTTTTCCGGACGTCATTTTCCGGACTTTGCTTCAATAATTTTTTTGGCCAAAATGACCACATATGTTACTTTTTAAGAGAAATATTATATATATATATATATATATATATATATATATATATTATATTTTAAAAAATTAAAATGTAAAATTATACAATTTAATTCATTTTCCAGAAAATGAACCAAACACACAAAGACAGTTTTTCAGAATGCAACCAAACACCGGAAATGAAATTGTTTTCTGAAAATTGACTAATTTTTCAGAAAATATTTTCTAGAAGTCATTTTTCTACTTTCCAAACACACCCTTAATGAGATGCTTAATGATGTTATGTTGGTTGATGACGACAGGTTAGGAAAATGAAGACCATTACTCCTCATTGGGACTATGTTGAAGCGCCATGTGAATATGCTTCACATTGTGGAGGTTGCAAGACCCAGAATTTATCATACGAAACTCAGCTCATAGCCAAAGAGCAACAAGTTCATGAGCTTGTGTACTCGGATCAAAATTCAGAATTGTGATGGAGGTTAAATATACAATAACACTCCACATCTAATTAGAGAATTTACAAACAAAAAAAAAATGAAGAAGAAAGGTTAAAATATTTGGGTTTACAGTTTTGCCCTCAATTTTAACACCTACTTAACGGCTATGTTTGGCAAACCTAGCTGAAAAGGTAGCTGAAAGCTGAAAAGTAACTGAAAACTGAAAAGCTATAAGCTCAAAGCTGAAATCTGAAGAGTTGTTAAGCTAGCTGTTATGCTTAAAAGTGTTTGGTAATTTTTGATAAGCTGATAAATGTAAAAAGACTAAAAAGGACGTCTCCATACAATTTAAATAATTTTAAATTTAAATAGGTTTGTTTATAAATTAAAATATAAAATAATGAAATCAATATATTTAAATAAAATATAAAGTAAGAACATATATTTGAAAATATATAAATTTTTCTCAAAAAAAAAAAAAGAAAATATATAAAGTGAAAAAAAATGTTTATAATTCATAAGATTAGTTCATACAAAAATTAATGTTCAAACACAAATGTCAAACTAAAATTACAACCAAACAGAGTTTATAGCTTATTAATAGCTTAAAATAAGCTATAAGCTCCTAAATAAGCTCTGCCAAACAGAGCCAACATAGATTTAACAGAATGACCAAAATTGGTACAAAATCAATAGTTAAGAGACCAACTTTGGTCAAATTAAAAGTCGAGGACAAAAATTAGTAAAAGTCAATAGTCGAAGAACCATTTCTGAAATTAACTTTGTTTAGAAGTGTATGAAATGTAAAAGTAATTATTACATTTATATTTAACATACATGTAATAATTAATTTTAGATGTAATCTTTATTTAATGCATTCCAAGCCCTTCGACATTAAAAATGTACATTCTCATTAGCGCTTTTGATATTAATTGATTGCATTCACTATATATGTTCAACTCTTTTAATTTCATAGCTCACCCTAATGTCACATCAGAGTGTGTACATTTTAAAAAATAGTATCTCTCCATCGAGTGCGAATATAAACTTAATAAATTAAACAATATATAATAAACACACAAATTAAAATTAAGAATCCATAATAAAACTATATATAATTTAAATTTGGAATAAGGTTCAAATTGGCCACTGAACGTAACCTGAAAGTGCAATTAGGCCATTGAATGAAAAAAAAATGTGCAATTAAGACACTGAACACTCCAAATGCATGCAATTTCACTTGATAGCAAGTTACCTTCCATTTCATCAGGTTGCCTGCTTACATGGATGGTGAGTATACATTTTAAAATATTCTTTTAATAATAAACTTTAAAATTAAAAATTAAAAATTAATTTAAAATATTTAAAAAATATTAATATTAAAAATATTAATATTTTTTTAATTTTTAATTTTTATTTTTAATATTTATTAAATAATAAACTTTAAAAATAAAAATTAATTAAAAATATTAAAATATTAAATTAAAAAATTAATATTAAAAATATTAAAAATTAATATTTAAAAATTAATATTTTTAAAATGTTTAATTTTTAATTTTTATATTTATTATTAAAAAATTATTTTAAAATGCCACATCACCATCCATGTAAGCAGATAACTTGATGAAATGGAAGGTAACCTGCTATCGGGTGAAATTGCATGCATTTGGAGTGTTCAGTGGCCTAATTGCACATTTTTTTCGTTCAGTGGTGTAATTGCACTTTCAGGTTACGTTCAGTGGCCAATTTGAACCTTATTCCTTTAAATTTTATTCATCATCCTTGTAATTATTCACAACACGCTCCAGCCCCACCTCGAAGTGAGTGATGTAAATTTTAAAATTTTGCATCACTTTAGCTAACTGTGAATACAAACTATATTTATCTTAATCATGGTTGCAATAGGCGCTAGTCGGGCGGTAGACTAGCGCCTAAGCGGTCTAGGCGGCGACCTATAAAACAAAAAAATAATGCATGTGTGTGGGTGTATGTCATATATATATATATATATATTTCTATTCAAATGTGGCCGCGCCCTTACGTGCGGCCGTGCGGTTTACACCACTCAACAATGTTAAGAAATGCACCACTCAATAGAAATACATTGAGTGGTGTGTGACCGCACGGGAGAGCACGGCTGCACCTGAAATTATATATCTATATATATATATATATATTTCTATTCAAATGTGGCCGCGCCCTTACGTGCGGCCGTGCGGTTTACACCACTCAACAATGTTAAGAAATGCACCACTCAATAGAAATACATTGAGTGGTGTGTGACCGCACGGGAGAGCACGGCTGCACCTGAAATTATATATCTATATATATATATATATATTTCTATTCAAATGTGGCCGCGCCCTTACGTGCGGCCGTGCGGTTTACACCACTCAACAATGTTAAGAAATGCACCACTCAATAGAAATACATTGAGTGGTGTGTGACCGCACGGGAGAGCACGGCTGCACCTGAAATTATATATCTATATATATATATATATATTTCTATTCAAATGTGGCCGCGCCCTTACGTGCGGCCGTGCGGTTTACACCACTCAACAATGTTAAGAAATGCACCACTCAATAGAAATACATTGAGTGGTGTGTGACCGCACGGGAGAGCACGGCTGCACCTGAAATTATATATCTATATATATATATATATATTTCTATTCAAATGTGGCCGCGCCCTTACGTGCGGCCGTGCGGTTTACACCACTCAACAATGTTAAGAAATGCACCACTCAATAGAAATACATTGAGTGGTGTGTGACCGCACGGGAGAGCACGGCTGCACCTGAAATTATATATCTATATATATATATATATATTTCTATTCAAATGTGGCCGCGCCCTTACGTGCGGCCGTGCGGTTTACACCACTCAACAATGTTAAGAAATGCACCACTCAATAGAAATACATTGAGTGGTGTGTGACCGCACGGGAGAGCACGGCTGCACCTGAAATTATATATCTATATATATATATATATATTTCTATTCAAATGTGGCCGCGCCCTTACGTGCGGCCGTGCGGTTTACACCACTCAACAATGTTAAGAAATGCACCACTCAATAGAAATACATTGAGTGGTGTGTGACCGCACGGGAGAGCACGGCTGCACCTGAAATTATATATCTATATATATATATATATATATATATATATATATATATATCTTTTTACTGCTCTTATATATATAAATTTGAATATATATAAATATAATAAAAAATTAACAAGGTCGACTCGTTCGAGTTAACTCGGCTAATTTTGCCGAGTTTGGCGAGTTAACTAGGTGCTAGGTGGCTGTCTAGGCGGCCGGCCACTTAGGCGGACGCCTAGGGAGCAATTCACCTCGGTTTAGGGGCGTCTAGCGCCTAAACGGTGCCTTAGGCGGGGATTTTTGCAACAGTGATCTTAATAAAAAAAATTAAAATAAGAGTAGTTTGCGATTGATTGATTGTATTCACTATATGTTCCATTCTTTGAATTTCACAACTCTCCCTAATGTCACATTGGAGTGCGTGTACATTTTAGAAATTTACATCCGCTCCACCGAGTGTGAATACTAACTAAATATTAAATACAAAAATTAAAATTCAGAATCCATAATAAAAATAAATATAATTTAAATTTTATTCATCATTCTTGTATTTCACGACTCACCAGACCCCATGATGTATAGCAAATATATGATATGAGTGATGGTCAACTTGAGGGTTATGGTACATAATATGCAAATATATACTAGCAACTACGCACTTGCACTAAGAAATCAACAAGAAGTTAAATTGTCCATAAAAAGTTTAAGGCAACCATAACTAAACAAGTTAGAACAAACACATATAAACAAGAGATAACCACAAAATAAGGAAAATATGACTCAAGTTAAGAGCACAATCTACTAAGTGCAAACAAACCTATAAGATTAGGGGGAAACGCATAATAACCGATGAATTGAGGAGATGTACGTAGTAATTCAAATCTAAAAAACTACTCTTGTGATCATTTAAACATAAATTAGGACTGCGAATTGTCCCGCCCTCATGACGTATCAACTCCATCTCTTTCAAGCACACTGCATCAAAATCCATCTATTTTCCCTATTTTCATAACGGAAATAGGGAGTTTTTACACTATATTACTTTTTTATATTTTTTTTAAAAAAAATAAATGTATATACGTTTGTTATACACCTAAGCGCCATATATAATACATTAGAATTTTTTTAAAAAACATTGATGTATATACGGCGGTTATACGGTAACTGCGATATATACAATATTATAATTTTTTTTTCAAATATATGTGTATACAACAGTTATACACTTCACTATCATATATACTACATTAATTTTAAATTTTTTTATGTTTTAAGTATTGATATATATATATAGGTCCTTAATCAGGTGATATATATATATGGCAGTTATTATAGACAACCGCCATGTATACTATATTATAAATTTTTTTTCAAATAGATGTATAAATAGTGCTTGTACACCTAACTGTCGTATATATTACACTATATTTTTTTATTTTTTAAATATTGATGTATATACTGCAGTTATACAAGCAACCGACATATATATTATATTCTATACTTTTTCCAAATAAATTTATATGTGGATTGGAGGTTATACACCTAAAAGCAATGTATACTACATTATATTTTTTTATTTTTAATGTATATACGACGGTTATACACTTAATATATTACGGAGTACATTAGATATTTAATTTTATCTTTTTAGTATTGATGCATATACGACAGTTATATGGGCAACCGCCATATATATATAGAGAGAGAGAGAGAGAAAGTCCTGTTCAAATGAGTCGTGTTTTATATGAGTCCATAGGCACAGTTGTTAGCCTTTTAAATAATGAGATCAGTGGTGTAAATTAAAAGTTATTTATTTATTTAAAAAATTTATTTTAAACCCAGATAATTGGGGAGTATCTGTGCATGCAGGGGGTATTTTTGAGATTTGAGGTGGGTTATTGTCAGCTATTATTGTTATTAATTTTTTTTTCAAAATTTAGGGCTCAAGTCTTGCACACGTTGGCAAGGTTCTTGTTTATGCGAAGTGTAGTGCAGAATTAAACAGCTCACCGTCGCCAGCTGCTCCACGTTCACGGATCACCGTTGCCATTCACCACGTCTGCCGCCGTTTAAGCCGACACCAGCCTCTACGACCCGCCACCGCCGAATAATCCCACATCCTCCCCGTAGCCGCGATGTCTCGCATTTCGCCATCTGAGTCCCGCCGCCGACCGGCTGAGGTCGCCCAAACCAATATAAAATTTCGGGGAAAGCGTCAAATAACCCCTCAAACTTTACTCTAAAGTGCAATTAAACACTTAAATTTGTCATTTTGGTACATTTAAACCAAATAACCGATTGTTTACCATAAACAACCCGTCATTAATTTTCCGGCCAACATTTCGGCGACTGTCGACTGGAATGGTTTTGTCCGTTGAAGACGACTAAATGGTCACGAACATACTGGGATTGGAGTTCCATTGGAGAAAGGAACGAAGTCAACCAAACGGACGACCATACTGGGTTGGAGTTCGTCTTCTCCAATGGAGAAGATGGTTGTTCATCTCTCCACTGTTTGTCTTCTCCAATGGAGAAGACGGCTGTTTGGAGAAGACGAACTCCAATTCTAGTATGGTCGTCCGTTTGGTCGGCTTCGTTCGTCTTCTCCAATGGAACTCCAATCCCAGTATGTTTGTCATCGTTTGGTCGTCTTCATCGGACAAAATCATTCCAGTTGACGGCTACCGAAATGTAGGCCGAAAAATTAATGACCGATTGTTTTAGGTAGACAACCGGTCATTTAGGTTTAAATGTATCAAAATGACAATTTTAAGTGTTTAATTAAACCTTTTTAATGTTGAAAGGTTTAATTGCATTTTGACATAAAATTTAAGGGCTTATTTGATTTTTTCCTAAAATTTCTTATTTCTCTTTACTTATTACATTTACTTTACTGCCCATACAAATTGCATTAACTTTTAAACAATCAAAATGTATGCCTTAAGCATTAAATAGGGATTCAATTTTTTTTTTTTGAAAAATAGGGATTCAATTTTTATTCCACTGCGCACGCACTTAATTTTGTTAAGCGATCTGCGAATTGTGCCGCCCATACTGTTGCTAGGGAGGCCTTTTCTGAGTCAGGTTGCGAGGAATGGTTTGACATCCCCTCATCTTTTCTTGTTGACATTCTTAGTCGTGATTTAATGTATTAAGCCTTTTCTCTCTTAAAAAAAAAAAAAAGACGTCGTTTTTGGACCCAGGCCCACCTTGCAAGGTGGACCTGGGTCCACGGCATAACTACTGGTTGTGGCAAATTTTTTGTCCAGCAGAAATGGGAAAAAGACGATGAAGAAATGAGACAAATTCAGAAAGAGTTAATACCAGTAGGGTCACCGTCATGTTTAGTCCTAAATTTTTAATTTAACCACCCGAAGTCCTTCTACTTTAAAATTACACCACCTATAATCTTTCAACCTTTAAATTTTTAAGTAGTCATGGTCCTAACTTTGTCCTTACTTAAACTAATAGAAGGACCACGGGCTGGTTAAATTTGAAAGTTGAAGCCAGTTGAAGAATCACGGATAGTTAAATTGAAAGTTCAGGACTAGATTTACAGTGTCACTATACTCAGAAAACTCCAAATGTTATTAACTCCAGAGAGAAAATAGATGAAGAGAAAAGAGAGATTTATTAAAATTTTCAGAACAATCATAATCTGAGAACAGTGAGTTAAGAAAAGCAGAAATTGGGGATAGATTTTCAAAATGGGCATTGGAACAAATAAATAAATCTATACATTTCCGATGCTTTGATTATATGTTCATATTCTGTCCTAAACAGATGCAACTCCATTAACTGCAGTGCAGTTTATAACTCATCAACTATACATAAATGAAATGCCAATATTTGTGCACATGTTATATTGTGTATTAAACTTAGGAACGGAACGAGTTACCGTTTCAGGGCTGCTGTTGCCATTCCTGAATGGCATAGTAGAGAGCGTAGTTGGGGATTAGATCGCAATGATCAAGTGTCAGGTTTGTCATTGGCGAGGTCTCATGACCACTATACAACCATCCTTTGATAGCATCCGCTTCATATGTAAACCCATCAGCTGCTATGTATGGATCTTCCATCACTTCCTGTAAACCCCAAAAGCGATAATAACACAAAGCAAATGATAAATCATAAAGTGCTACATGGAAGCCCAGATATAGTGCATCCCATAGAGCAGTTTAGCTTGAAGCCCGCACGGGTTTAGCTCACTGGTTCAGTAGGCAATATTTGAGAGAAGAGACCAAAGCTTGAAACTCGACAACAGCAGTGTGGGGATTATGCCCAAAGTGGGCAGATCCCTTGTGTGGACTGACACTTGGTCCTGTCTGCTGAGCCACTGAGTTACCGTGATTTACATCCTCTTACATGCTTTGTCAGATCGGAGTGGTGGGGACCTTGAGGTTGGGATTCAACCTTTGGGAGAAGTTTAGCTTGAAAATAACATTTTCAAATAAATGTTCTGTTTGTCTTTGTGGGAATGTTCCCAATATCCACACTTTGAAAGGAAACAAAATCTCTGTTTTCAACATTAGATGAAACTTGGCTAACAATTTCAAGAGATACGCAACATGGATAAAACTAGGAACCTAAGTGAGAGGTGCCTTGTCTCGACTCTTGAGCAGTTAAACAGAGTTATCATGACTCTTACCTGGAAAATAGGACAGACAAAATGAGATGGGATTCGCTTTTGAGTCTTGGAACCTAAGCAAGATGAATTCGAATCTGAGGGGGGCAATGTGCACAAGTATTTCATTGGCTCAAGCATAGGCCAAACTTCAGAAACCAGATCAGGTCTATTTGAGCCAATAGTTTGACAACACCTCACACCTAGATAAGCCAACTCTTCTGCTTGCTCAATTGGCCAGTCTCCAGCCGAGAAGTCCAAGACTGTAGTGAAGTTTCCACTTTCCAGAGCACAGTAAACATCCCTCACTATACCTGAGGCTGGTCTTGCAGTTAAAAGTTGTAAGATTACAATGCCAAATGCATAAACATCAGATTTTGCAGTTTGATCTCCTTCCTTAACAAAATCTGGGTCCACATAAATAGAAGCCTCAGGGTTATCCATAGTACTTGGTGTGGTGCAATTAAATGGATTTCCACTCTTGGAAATCAAACGAATGATGCCCAAGTCACTTATCTTGCTGACAAATTTTGCATCAAGGAGAATATTAGAAGGTTTCAAGTTCCCATGGACAAGACAAGGGCTGTTGGCATGCAGAAAGATAAGAGCAGAACATATCTCAATAGCAATTCTAATCCGATATTGCCAATGAAGGAGGCGAGATCTTGCCTGGGAGAAAAGGTGATATTCAAGGTTGCCATTGTCAAGGTATTCGTATACAACTGATCTAGATTCTGAACAATAACCAATCAGCGTCACAAGATTTGGATGCCTCACCCTGCTCAAAGCTTCTGCCTGTATTGACAAAAGCTGGTCAAGTCAAGAATTCTTCTTTCTTGTGAGGAGATAATAGGATGTGATATACTAGTACAGTGATATACTAGTACAGTGATATCAACTGTTAAATTTCAGAAAGTGAAATTCTAAAACCATTCTATATCATCAAAGCTTCAACTTCATTTAATTTAATAAAGTAATATAGAATGCTCTAACCTTAAAGGCTTTTTTAACCGTCTACTAAAATGCCTAACATGAGAGTGTAATACAGATTTATTTGAATCTAGTTTAATATGGGTTTACCTCATATTCAAATTCTGAATCACTTATAGAACCATTAGAGGGCAACATCTTTATGGCTACCTTCAGATGGCGAAGAATCCCCTTGTAAACGCTTCCAAAATTTCCTTCTCCAATCTTTAACGATGGATCAAAGTTCTTAGTAGCCTCTGTGATATCTGAAAAAGAGAACTCAAAAAACCTTGAGCCCAAAAAGTCAACATTGTCCTCCTTCACCAATTTCTTTAATATGTTAAGTTCTCTAATTGCAGTGTCACGCTCCATCTTCAATGCATCTCGTCTTGCCTTAAAGGATATCAAGAGTTCCACTGCTTGAATGATCTTCTCCTCTAATTCCTTCTCGGCACAGGAGGACTGTTCTATTTGATCTTGAAGTGCTGGCTCCTGCTCTTTGATCATTTGAAGCTCTTCTGATAACTGATTATGCTGAACTTTGAGCTTTTCTAGTTCTTGAGTTTGCAGAGCTAGCATTTCCTCAATTTCTTTTCTTCGCTTTACCTCTTCTGCGCATACTTTTTCTGAGGCTTCAGCCTGAGAAAAGCTAAGAACAATTATAAGCATTTTTTAGAGAAAATTTTTGGATTTTGAACCCATATTCTTCTAAGAAAAAGTTAAGAAACACATCCAACTTGAACTTTTTACCCTACATGTTATAACCCTCTTTTTTATGCCTTGTCTCATGAAATTTCAAACCTTACTCCTTTTGAATTCTAGAAGAGTAGAAAGTTCACCAAAAACAAGCAATTAAAGTGACATTATCTTAGTCAAAATAATAAAGATGTTCTAACAGAAATTTATAATGGAAAAAGAATTCTTCACTAAATACTTGAGGGAGTGTTTCATAAAGGAAATTGCTTAATGGAAAGTCTAATTTATTCCATAACCTTATAGAGTTATACTAACTATGAAACGTAATTATGAAAGTTTCTCTTACAGTGATACTTTGAAGAGGACATTAAAATTTTTTCAGATAGAAATAGTGTTGCAATGTTTAGTGAAATATAACCTCACGGATAGCCTCCATGGTCTCTTCTTCAGCTCTCCATCGTCTCAATGATTCTTCAAAAGCTCTCTGTTTGGCATTCTCAGCATCTGTTATAGCATGCTCAAGTTTACTCCGATCATCAGTAGTTTCCCTGTTAGATTTCTCTTCCTGCATTCAAATTCCAGTTAATGACAAGAACAGTCCCTGCGACATTAATTTTCTTTTAACATATTATGAGCAAATCCAGTTATGTTATAACCTGAAAATTGATTAAGATATCTTGTTCTATAAGAAAGTTATAGTTTAAAGAAGCAAATATATCAATATGGCTGGCACATACTGTGTTCCAGAGGAACCCCTTAGACATATAGACTAATGAATATTTTTTATTCGTACAATATACAGAAGGAATTACTTGAAAAAGTGAATTCTATCAACTAAAATGCCAAGATTCAAAAATTTGCAGTTCCAGCAGCTGATTGTTTCTGGTTCAAAAGTTTGAGAAACAATGAGACTCAGAAAATGTACTTACTAGCTGAGGAGGAGACCATGACTGTAACATATGTGCTTGGCATTGGTTTCCCAAATCTGAAGGTGAATTCTTTTCCTTAGTCTCAACACTCATGGATGTAGTTGACTTTAACTCGTTCATTACTTTCACAGATGTAGAAGTTTCTTGGCAATTGTCAGCATTTTCATCATCTGAGTCTTTTGCAAGCTCATCCAGCGTGACCGTATCTCCATTTCTCCTTGGAGAAGATAACTCACTAGGGCTAGGTAGAACAGAACCAACATTTAAATCCCTGTGTCTTCCAGTGAAAGGAATTATAATACAGTGTTATGTCCATCTTGCCAAAATATTTTTCTAGATGAAACAAATACTATACAAATATTTATACAAAGGGTAAATACCCACATATGTAAGGTTATACCTTGTATATATTAAACACCCACTGCAAATAAACCAAATATGACAGGAGACTGGTGCGTGTTGGCATACAAATATAGCCTTATTGGACTTTAGCCCCGACAATTTCCTGCAGTCTAGATGAACCCTAATCAGTAAAATGACAATAATAATTCACTTTTTAAAAAGCTGAATCCACCAAGCCAAATCGATCTGCAACACTAGAGACTAACTAAAAGTATGCACTTAACCCTACAGTGAAAAGAATCCATCAAGAAACGCAAATCATTAAAAAGATAGAAGGAGGCATATACTTTGAGTAGTACTTCTCTGCTGCTGCTCCCATGACAAGCCATCGGATATTCTGTTCACGAATGACTTGCACAATCCCTTTCTCAACATCATTCATTTCAAGCCACATCTTATCTCCCTGTATCTGAATTAACAACAAAAAGTAATTGAATGCATAGAAACTAATGCTCAATAGCAAACACTTGTACACTGAAATAATGCCCAGCGCCAACAGCTCAAACTCTGCAATTGGCCATTCATTTCAAAACAAAACTAATAGTTTAAAATTTTACATAATCCACAAGAAGATCTAACTGACCTAAGAACTACGTACAGTAAATCATGACTCTAATCTACAAAGCACGGATATCGACACAAGGATTGAAATGTTAAGAGGAAATGACATGTGAGGGACAGTCTTTAATATATAATATATAACTTGTCTTGTTATTATAGATATACTGTGTAAGAAGTATACACCACAATGAAAGTATCTAGAAAAAAGTAATATGAAACACACAAAAAAGAATTGTATGAATATGGTTAATCTAATGAATATGACCTCAAAAAACGATTAGTTCCCTGATCAAGCAGGATAGCAGGCATTTCTAAAAAAACATAAGATAGAAAAAGTAGGACAAAAAATTGGAGTATCAAACACTTGAATAAGTGTTGGCATTCAACAAGGATACTTTGCCTTAAATTTAGTGGCCGCTAGGTTTTAATTGAACTTTTGATAGATCAAAGTTGTTTAAAAATCTTCTCCAAGGTTGTCATAATTCATATATATTTAACATAAGTACAGATGTTTTAGCAATTAGCATCTTTCCTTTATACAATCGAAATAAGTTAAGTCAGCAATGCATAGTAAGATATTAGGAAGAAATTATACCCCTGCTTGGTCTAGAAAGACAAGGTATTGATTTACAAGTTTGTGCATCTTTTGGCGTTCAAGTTCCTGGCATGCCTTCACTGCTGCTTGTTTCAGCTTGGTGTTGGACAGCTTTCCATCCACTGAAAGCTCACAAAAATGTATATCTCCACATTCAGCCAAGAATATTTTTAAATTGGAATATAAGAACAATTTAATGCAGAGATTGGATCCAAAATCAGCCTTTAAAAATACACAGGTAGTGCCAATTAACAACTTACTCCTTCTATGTATCAACCACTCCGATATGAGAAGGCTTCAGTGTTTCAACAAATGGATCGAAATGAGAAGTTTGAGGCAAATAAATGAGGGGAAATTGAGAAGAACTTACTGGCAGAGAGCAATTGAGTAGGCTGATGAACATGAAGAAGGCAAATTCTCTTCCTCGAAAAGCTCTTCACTGCCCAATAAAGTGTTGACTTCCCCTCCTTCACATTCTTCCCCACAGCTACAAACACTGTGTTCTCAACATCATACACTGCTTCACCTTCTTCATCACCCATCCCCAAATTCTATGAGATTCTTAGTTCCTGGGGGTGGGGGTTGATAAGGCTCGTTTGGTTTTATCAATATTTTTTTCCTTCTGAAAGGAACAATTTGTTGTATATTTGTTGATACAGCTCAGAAAAAAAGGTAATAAATGGCTCTGAAAGGAATGCTCTGGACTTTGGTGCTTGTCTGCTTTTTCCACAGATAAAAAGAAAAAAAATTAGAAAAGTGATTAATAAGGAGACTTTCTTAGTAAGCAAAAAAAGGCCATTTTCTCAAACTTTCTCAACCGTTTACATTTTACAGGTGTTAGAATATAGTGGGCGGACAACATCGCGGGACGGTGGGGACCGCATACGTTGTTTCTACTTTTAACGTCTTGTTTGGTAAACTCTTTTTTTTTTTTTTTTTTTTAACTCCATTGTTTTTCTTTTCTATTTTTTTTTCTTTTTAGGGATGTCTAGGGAGGGGAAAATTATAACATGCAATAGCCACATATTACATCATGAACCTAGATTAATAAAAAATAATATTGTAAGTTTATGAAAAAAAAATTAAATTTATACTTAGTATTGCACCTTGGCACCAATAAATCAATCAATCATCATGTAAATATATTAAATTTTATTTACGCGCGCGCATATATATATATATATATATATATATATATATATATATATATATATATATATATATATATACGTAGTAATATATAGTGCGTGTTTGATAATCGACGAATTCGCTAAAATTTTTCCGGAACCGTCATTGATCAAAATGCTAAAATTTTTGTTTGGTAAATGGCGATTTAGAGCTCTTAACCGTCAAAATATGAAACACTGCAATTTGCAACGTTCCAAATTGGTGTTTTGGGCTTTTGCCAAGCCAAAAACGCCCTTATATCATTAAAAAAAAATATTTTGTTTAAGATAGGCTTCTTTAATAATAAAGTCTGATACTTCTCTTCTCCTGCCCATTCGATGTGGGAATCAGATGGGGAGTGATAATTAAGGGGGCGTTGAGCCAGCCGTTATACGGTGGACCATGGTCACAAAACGACACCGTTTCAATAAGTATGAGAAACGGCTTCCGTAAATCGTAACGGAGCTCCATAACTGATACTATAGTTCATCTCAAAAGATACTGCCTTACATTTGTTTTTATATTATTGAATGAAATTGTAGTTATATCGAAAAGGAATTGCAGTTGTGTTGAACTGATACTGAATAACAGTTTCGCATTTTTGGGTACTGCAGTTATATAAAAAAGAAACTGTAGTTGTGTTGAATTGATACTGAATAACAGTTTCACATTTTTTTGTGTATATTGTTCAATGAAGCTGTAGTTATATCGAAATGATATTGTAGTTGTGTTGAAAGGAAACTGCAATGTATTATAAAAGAAATTGTAGTTATGTTGAAAGGAAACTGAATAACAATTTCAAATATTTGAATGTATAATGTCGAATGAAACTGCAGTTATATCGAAAAGAAACTGCAATTGTGTTGAAAAGGAACTGCAGTTGTGTTGAAAGAGAACTGTAGTTGTGTGGAACGAAGGCCATTTCAGCCATTTGTTTTCATTAATCAAAACGACGTCGTTTTGATGCGCGGTCCACAATAAAATTTGTGGCGTTGAGCTCCCCTTTTAATGAGGGAGTTCAACGCCCTCTTTTAATTACTTTCTCGATGTGGGTTCATTTCAATTTTTTTTATTTTATTATTATTATTTTTATGTAATAATAATAATAATAATTATTATTATTATTATTATTATTATTATTATTTTTATATAGATTATTATTATTATTACTACTACTACTATGGTTGTTATGCCATGGATCAGGATCCACCTTACAAGGTAGACCCGGATCCATGTTCACAATTTTAGAATTCTATGTTCACAATTTTATAACTCTATATTCAATCGTATAACACAATTTTTAAATATATATAACAAAATTGTGAATATATAGTTCAAAAATTGTGAATATTGAGTAATGTAATTTTGTATATTGAGATCTAAAATTGTGAATATAGGGTTCTAAAATTGTGATGTTGTAAGGTGAACCTGGGCCCACAACATAATTTGCCCTACTCCTACTACTATTATCATGAAAGTCCTTTTGTTTGTTTTACCAATTAATCGCTAACGTTAAACAGTTAATTTTACCAATATTTTTTTTAAATAAACCACTAATACAATCCGCTCATCAAATCGGTTGACACAATCCGCTATTCGTTATCTGCTAATTACACAAACCAATAATTGCCAAGCAAGGCCATAAAAATACGAAGTATATCGTTGTGATTTTTAAACTGACACACATGTTGATATTTTTTTAATATATCACTTCAATATTATGTAATGAACCAACAGTAATGATTTTATGAATATTCAGTATTATTGAACAAATAGTAGTGACTTAAAGAACCTAATCAACCTATAGTAGTAATTTAATAAACATGTAATAGTGACTTTATAAACCTACAATTACAGAATAAGTTTAGAATAAAATTATCTCACGTGAAATATGTAATACTTTTTATTTAAAATGTAATATCATACATTTTATGAGTTTATAAAAAGTTATTACTCTGTACAGTTTAGTTAAAAAAAATATTATATGTTTTATATGCAACGGTCTTACACAAAACCTATTCACAATTTTAACTTTATAAACTTGCAGGACTTTATAAACATATAATAATTACTAATGAAGATGCAGAAGGGTCTCAATGAGCACATAATAGTAATTTTATGAACAACTTTATGAACATGTAGTAGTCCCTTTATGAACATTATACTCATTGCAATTTTTAAAATGTCAATAATATCAGTTCGAACTTTTTAATAATATATTTTCATACATTAATATTATTTTTTTAAAAGAAAAACAATTAAGTTACAAATTGTTAGGAAGACAATTTAAGGAATATTTGATATATATATTTTGAATATGACTTGATTTCATACTATATTGAGTAATATGAGTATTGACCTAGTTCCTGATATACGGAGTAAGTATTAGGGTCGTTAGGGGGAGTTTCCCTTTTCTCTATTGTTTTAAATAAACAAAAGCAAAAAAGGAAGAAAACTATTTTCTTTAAGTGGCCAACTGGCAATGATTATTTTATGGGTTCTAGTGGAATTACACTAGGCAAATGTGTTTCTTAATACAATGGAAACATGAAATAAATATTTTAAATAAAGAATTGTTCAGTAACTAAAAGAAAAAAAAAATAAAAATAAAAAATACTGGTTTTTTTTTTTTTTGAAAGCCAACATGGGCTAAAAATGTATTAATGAAGGAGGTGCAAGATATACCCGAGGGAGAAGACTTCCTGACTATGCAATTCTCTCTAAATTCAAATTAAATATGCAATTCAATAATTGTTTTGAAGGAACGTCTGGTGTATGCCGACAAGACACATAAACGAAACTAAAAGAATTCCAAAATATTGCATAATAAAAAAGTATAAGATATAATTTAGGCTAAAGTGTCATTTAGCACCATGAACCATATCCAATTATTCATGCCGCACCATGAACTTTCATATCGTATATACTGAGCCACAAACCACAAAAAAAAAAAAAAAAATCACCTAGAACTTTTAGCAGGTTTCCTTGTCTTCCTGCTGATATAGCCCAGGTTTCCCACTAATAAGGCATTTCTTTTAACATTATGTGTTCATGTAAGCATTTACATATTATAAATTAAATTAAAAAAAAAAACAAAAAACAAAAACAAAAACCGGAGACCAAATTTCACTATTTTGCCCAACCCTATTTCACTTGGCAGCCGTTTAGTTGTTGACAATAAGATACTAAACAAAAAAATTAGCATTTCTATAAATTTGAAAAATTGAAAAAATATTAAACAAAAAATTAGCCAAAAAAATATAAATTCTAAAAAATAAAAATTAAACATTGAAATTGCTAAATTGAAAAAGTATACATTATGAAAATAAAGAGAAGAAAATTCTGGTTATTTTAATATAATATTTTTTAAATTTGTAATATGTAAATGCTTACATGGACAACATAAGATTAAAAGAAATGTCACATCAGTGAGAAACCTGCGTCATGTCAGTAGGAAGACAGGGAAACCTGCTAAAAGTTCTAGGTGATTTTTTTTTTGTTTGTGGCTCGATATATACTATACGATATGAAAGTTCAGGGTGCGGCATGAATAATTGGATATAGTTCATGGTGCTAAATGACCTATAATTTATAAAAAATAATTTATGTATAGATAGTTAAATGAGATGCCTTAAGATCATACTTTGTAGATTCCAATTGTACGTTTTCAATGAAATGTATGTTTTGTAATTGCCATATATCCTTCATTTTGGTTCGTTTGAAGTTGTCCACTTGCATGTTTGTAGTCTTTTGCAATCCTAGTTGAATTTTTCTCTTTAATTTCCAAAATATATATATATATATATATATATATATATGTATATATATATCTTCATTATATCACTTCTAATTATATTTTGGCAAAGAATCTTGAACAATGATTGAAGTGCCATTGTTGAATATCTTTTAAAACTAAAATGACCGAACATTGATATTGGATATTCATGCATACTAATCATATTAGCAACTCTTTCCTTGTAGCTGCGCTCTTGGTCAATTGTGTAATTACTTATACACATTTTACCATTTTATTTCCATTGTTATTGCAACAAAGCTTGTTTTTACCATTTTATTTCCATTGTTATTGCAACAAAGCTTGTTTTCTTACATTTTGAAAGGGCTTCATTTGATAAATCTTGTGGTGGTCATGTTAGTTCCATTTATTGTTTTGTCTTCCCAGAAGCTTTTAACAATAGTTGCATATTGCATTATCCAATCTATCCACTTTAACCTTCTTAGAGCATCCTTATCAATGGAGTTTTTTCACGATTTTTTAGAGGAGAAGAAAAAATAAACAAATACAATTTAAAAAAAAAATAAAAATAAAACAGCCCTGACACGGCCACTGGGTGTGTGCAATGCACTGGCCCGCATGGGCACAACAGCCCATGTTAAAAAAACAATTGCCTTTCTCATTTACTGTAGTATGAATCGGAAGTTGCAGATGCTCTCCTCTTCTTCTCTCTCATGGGATGTGACAAATTTCTGACAATAACCAAGGAAATAATTACTGATAGGGATGGCCTTACAATGCAAACCATTGATTTTAACTCTTTACCACCAACTTTAGTTTCACTTTCAGTTGCAATGTCTATTGGAGGTTCAAGTTCATCATTTTGAAAAGGAGACTTCTTTGGTAAATTTACCGGTGACGGTGACTCAAGATGAGTACTAGTAGTTAGCCAACAAATGGCATTATAGTTTAATTTGTTCACTAGCTACCCCAGGCCAATAGAAAAATTTTCATAGAGTAAAAGAATTTTCATAGTTCATTTCTTGACACTTCATGCACTGATTTGAAAAAAACTTGACACTTCATGCACTGATTTGAAAAAAAAAAATCACATTGATGAGCAATGGATAACAAAAATAATAATAATAGTATTGACTAACCTCATTTGATAGAGAAATCAAACTATTAAAAAAACATAAATCAGAGATGGGTTACGGAATAAAAAATAATTGCACATGCATAAACCTTAATAATAAGAGAAAACTAAGTATTAAAGTCTTAAAGTTTAAAAAGTAGAGGAATCAAATAAACTTGTTGTAATAGGTGAGATTTGTTAAAGACTAGTTGTGGTGGTGCTTCGTACTTGATGGTTGGTGAGATCGGCTTAAGTACTCTTTGCTTTCAAAAATTGATTCAAAAACTGAAGCAAAGCGGTGAATGTGAAACCGCAATTGTGGAGTTTTTGAGTACTGGAGAGTGGAGTGGAGGCTACAATGAGTTGTGTGAAATGTGAAGAAATTAGAAGAAAGGAGATTTAGGTTTATTTTCATATGTAAATAGATCCCAATGCAATTTGTTATACTCTTTTCGTCTCATTTTAACTGTATTACCTTTCTTTTTAGTTTGTCACAAAAATGTTGTCATCTCTCCAAAATTTTCTTCCTTTTTACTAAGTTAAATTATGAAATTATTAATGAGTTATTGAAATGGTGAATTACTTTCTTTTAGTGAGATAGTAGAGTAGTGATCTCTGTTTGGGTGTGTTTTTTTTTTCTTCTTTTTTTTTTAATCATAACCATTTAAGAATTAAAATGATTTATCTTATCAAATAATCACTCAACTTGAAAAGATAATGCAATCAAAGCCGTAAACAATGAATAATTAATAAGGCACTATTTGGTAAATAATTAGCCTATCAGTCAATTTTAGCCTATTTGGTCATTATTAATTGTTTGATTTGGTTAAAAAAATCAATATAAGTGTTTGGTTAATAAGTTTTTTGTAACTCCAAAATACTAAAATTTCAAAAGGCTACTCAAAGCAACCTTTTCAATTAGCCTTTTGAAAAAAGAAATTATACCAAACAGCTATCAGCTAACAGCTAATTTACCAAAAGAAATTATACCAAATAGCTATCAGCTAACAGCTAATTTACCAAACACTTTTCTACAATTAGCTAATATGATCAATTAATTATACCTTCTAACCCAATCAACTAACAACATCAGCTAACATCCATTTACCAAACAAGGCCTAAGTGGTTCCATGGTGTAGTGGTTAGCACTCTGGACTTTGAATCCAGTGACCTGGGTTCAACTCCCGGTGGGACCTTTGTTAATTATGTTATTAATTATTCATAGTTCTGTCACAAATAATATTCTTTTTTTGTGACCAAAAAAATAATTTGACACTATTTTGTTTGTAATAATTGTGATAAGTTTTTTTGGTCACAGATAATATAGTAATTGTGACAACTAAGTACGAGTATTTGTTAAAATCCTTCATTTTAACTTCTCGGCTAAAAAACTTGTATACTATTAAGGTTTGCATAATATTGTAAAACATGGTAATACAATTCCTATTCGTAGTAGTACTACTGCTAATAATAATAATCTATACTATTAATAAAAAGAAAACCTTTCGTTTTAACTTCTCGCCCAAAAAATTTCTATACTATTAGGGTTTGCGTAATATTGTAAAATATTGTAATACAATTCATATTCGTACTACAATTGTACATTAAAATATGGTAATACAATTCCAAATATAATATATTCTTTCCTACTTTCCTACTTTCCTATTCGTAATACAGTTCTATATTAAAATTACTAATCTATACTACTAATAAAAACAAAATAATATTTTTGCAAAATAATAATAATAATAATAATAATAAATTGGTTAGAATAATAGACAAGCATTGTTTCTTCGACCGAATATGTTGTTCGATAATGCTCAGTCGTTGTTAGAATCAACTGTTGGTTCACCAACATTTAGTCCTGTTAATTAATCATAGAGTGAATGATAAGCAAATTTGTTACTCCGTATTTCAATAGTCTATCTAACTATTTTACTGAAATAAAATGCATTATTTAATTTTCCTCCCTCGATATAAATAATTGCAGTAGCCAGTAGTGAAGCATTGTACGGTGATTTTATGATTTACTCTCCAAGAACACCTATTAATGTGCCTAGGAATGGTAATACAACTAACATTGAAATTATTTGTAATAAGCTTTACATTTTATTATATACAAATTTTGATTTATTTGTTGTTTTAAATTATTGATTTGCTCCAATTAATGTGTTAATGATTATGCATTTATTTATTTTTATTATTTCCTGAAAATATTGCAATTGCTAGCAATCCAAATAATATATATCCAATTTATATATAAAATTTAATTTCTATTAGGACATGCATTCATAGTTGTATATCTAAAATACAAGCCATTTTATGAGAATTGTTTAAACACTGATAAATTTTTATTTTTTTTTTAGAAAATGAGCCAGTATTACAATCAACTGTTGGTTCTCCAGTATTTAATCCAGTTAATCCGAGATTGAATGGTGAGCAAATTTGTTTTTCCAATATCCCACGCACATATTTTCTTCTGTATAAAATACAATCATAAATTTTTCTTCCTCAATGTAAATAACTGTAGTAGCTGGTAACGAAGCATTGTTCGATGGATTTTTAAAGTCAACACTTGTTACTCCGAATCTTTCTACTAAACCAAGTAGAGATAGATTGTTTGAATATATACATGTTTGTTGACAATCTCCAACAATAAAACTCGGCTTGATGACTTCTCATTGATTTTCGTAGTTGTTTGAGTTTGATTAGGAAATTTAGCTTTAGCTCTCTCTTCATTGGTTTGCTAGATGGAATTCTTGTTCTCTTGCAATGCATTTAATCACTTATTCACAGAAATTGACCGGCTCCTCGCTATATCTTGAGTGGAGGTATTTATAGGCTCATTTGAAGATTTGTCTGTTAGAGGAAAACAAATTTCAAACGTCTATTAACTTGTGTGCGATAATGACCAGTGAGTAATGTAGTAGGTTGCTTTTGTCAGATTTCTAGCCGTTGAATAGTACTTTTTGCGTATGCTCCTAGTTTTCTGAACCGTGCAAAATGTCTAAGCCTTTTTAGGAAATCTCCCTTAGGACGTGTACCTAAGACTCCTTTTTCCTTGCTAACGTTCTTCTTGGACCATGTGCATTTGAGGATGTTTCCTGTTCATTTAGAGAATGTCCGAACAGTAGATGCGAAAAGGTAACCTTGACTACTTGTGGTTAGCCTTTCTGATCTCTTCTTCAGAAACCTTTTGGATTTGACTTTCCTTAGTCAATCCATTACTATTTGGAAATTAACTTTTTGCTTAAGTTAACTTTTCGTGTCCCCTACTTTCCGGCTAAGGTTGGCCCTTCCACTTTTCAACCATAGAACCTTTCGGTCTTGAACTCTTCGTATCTTCGACTCTTTGTAGCTTCAACTCCTGGTAGTCTCAACTCTTCGGTCTTCAACTTCTCGAGTCTTCAACTCTTCGTCTTATAAGATCTTCTTAATTGACTTCTCAAAGATTATTATTCTAGCTTGACTTTTCGAAGATAACTTTTCTTAACTTCTCGAATTAATTAATTTACTTCCAAGTTGGTAAAGTTCATTCTTAAAGGTTACCTCTTGGAGCTAAAATACTTTAGACAACTTTACGAATTTGTTTACTTTCCAAAACGGTGCCGTTTATTTTAATGAAAAGAAACGACACCCGTTTCGTCCAATTAATTATGTTTGTCTGAGGTATTCAGTTTCATTTTATATGCATTGTAGTTTCATTTCAACACAAATAAAATATCATTTTGTTTGAACTATTGTTTCATTTGACACTATACACTTAATATGCGCGATATGTTATTGAATTTCATTTTATACACATTATAGTATTATTACAACACCACTAAAGTATAATTCTAATTCAACTACGTTTCATTGGACAATATACACTCAAATATGTAAAATTGTTATTTAGTTTCATTTTATATACACTGTAGTTTCATTACAACACAACTAAAGTATCATTTTGATATAACTACAGTTTAATTCGACAATATATAATTATATACTCAATATATGAGACATGTTATTTAGTTTTATTTTATACATACTGTAGTTTCATTTTAGCACAACTAAAATATCATTTTAATTCAACTATAGTTTCATTTGATAATATACACACAATATATGAGACATGCTATTCGGTTTAATTTTAGATACACTAAGTTTCATTACAGCACAACTAAAGTATCATTCTAATTCAACTACAGTTTCATTTGACAACATACACTCAATATGTGAGACATGTTATTCAGTTTCATTTTAGATACATTGTAGTTTCATTTTATTCTAAGCACATCATAAATATGAAATTTGTCAAATATAACTGCCGTTGTTTCTTTACTTAAAGAAACGACATTATTTTTAGATCATGGTCCACATAGCTGTGCGGACCATGGTCCACCGTATAACAATTGCTCATTTTGAGATTTTTTACAGATGTTATTCTTTTTCTCAGTTTTTTACTTTTTAATCCTTAAATTTAGAACTTATTCCCAAATTTCTAAGGTTGTCCTTATCCATGCAATACTCTCTCAGTCTCTCACTTTCAAAAGTGGGTCCTACTTCCACATCACCAAATTTACCATTCATTTACTCTCGCACTTTCAAAAAGGGTTCCACTTTCATATTACATTTAAAAAAAATATCAAAACTGAAAATGAATAAATAAATAAAAGTACAATTCAAAAGGTTGTCGCAGCAACAATTGTGGTAGCCTTTAAATTTGCTAACCATATCATCATTTTAAAAAAATAATTGACTTCTAATGTGCTATGTCGTCTTGCAAGGAGAAATTTGGCTGGGATAAGGTTAGCCTAAAGCGAGAAATTTAATTTTTATCATAGAAAAATTGTAAAGATCAAATGAAAAAAATTTCAAAACCAATTTAATTAAAGTTAAAGTACATTTCAATAAAAGAAAGAAAAAGAAAAAAACAATTGGAATACAGTCAAAAGAGAGATAAATATAATAACGTTTCTAATTAGATAATAATAAATAAAATAAAATAAAAGGAAGGCAAAACCTAGAATTCATGAAATGTTTTTCCAGCCAAACACATCTCATTCATGAGTCTATGTTACGTCCTATTAGTTGGAGAAATTAACGTGAAGGTATGGGAGTCAAGTGGGTTGTTGTTGAACTTTGAGGTATGAGGTCAATTTGGTTTAACTAAATATGTGCGTATAATGATGGCCTTCTTTATTGACAAGATGTTGGAAGTTGTAACTAAATTCCGTGCATGATTGGGAGTGGAATTAGAATTGAATTAAATAAATTAAAATTTTAGAAAACTTCCACTCAAGTAAAAAGGTTTAAGTTACATAAAATTGAAATTAAAATTTTAAATATATGTGTATGTATTGCATTTTATGAGATAAATATTCATTCAATATGAAATATTCTTTAATATTTTAAAAATAATAATAATACAAAACCTTGAATAAAGCCATATGGTTGGCGTTTAATGGACATTGGCCGATGGATTTTCTTGCTAGACACGTATTGGCGAGTATATTAAGAAACACAAACACATTTATGTGAGAACCTCTCACGGATCTTAATTCGTGAGAAATGTAAAATTTAAGATATATAGTTGTTTATGTTTATTCATGTACATAATTCATACTCTTAAGGTACAGAATTACGTAACATAAAACACATACATAATCTGACAACGCATGACACATGCATATGCTTTACAGTTAAAATATATAACTTAAATTGAACAACAAATGATCGCTATCAAAATTAAAATTTAAAACTACATCGTTTAGGACCAAGGTTCACAGGACCCTGGTTCAATTCATAGTATAAGGAGTGTACACAATCTCGTTTGTATGGACCATATCTCATGAGTAAATTTATTAACTCAAATTATTACGGAATTTTGACAAAATAATTACTAAGGCTAGTTGAAATTTTATTCAAGTAGTGTTGAGGTCTCTTAAATTATTCAACATATTTTCTAGTTGAATGCTACATTTGTATAATTAGTATTTTACTTGTGCAATGAACAGTATGAAAAATTTGAGTATAAATGTTATGATTTCAAATCAAACGTTATTTTGACTATAAAAATAATTAATCATAAATTGTCTGTGGTGCGATTACAAAGTTTTGTTTATTTCAACCATTGGATCTACTAGACACTGGTTTGGATTTGTTCACAGGTTCTCACCTGACTATCGACATATATATACAAATTTTTTAAAAATAAAAAATAAAATAAAAATACACGGGCGCCTAGGCGCTCCACGGTTAATACACGGGCACCTATGTAACACCCCGGTTCGGCTATGCCGTATCTCCGGAGTAGTTACCACCACACCCAGACTGAACCCCACTCGAATACAGATAGAGTTCACTCTAGGTGCACAGGCTAACAGACTAAAGACAAGGATCGTGTTTCTTATCGTCAAAATCCAACATAATCTTATATACATGCAGCAAAAGAGTAGCTATACTAGCCACGAATATACATATATATAAGAGTTTCTTACAACCCATCAACAAAGAGTTTGGACTATTCTCGTTCTTACTAGCCATGTTAGTACTACCATGGCTACAAAAGATATGTACAAAAAGGTCAGACTTGACTTTTCTCTTGAGGCATAACGGATTAACGAAGGCAGGAGCCCAAAATGGGTACCACTGATTGAACAGGGATAGGAACGGGATCAGGAGTGCAACTGGGACAGAAGCATGAGCCAGAGCTGGAGGATCAGAAACAGAAGCAGGGGCATACCCACGCTAGACTTCATCTGATAAGGTACACAATGAAGTGTAGTTAGCACGACGGCTAAGTAAGGAAATCCATTGTCACTCAAAAGTAGACAAAGGTTTCGAAAATATAATAATTTGTAAGTTGTAAAATTTACCCACGAGTTATAGCTCTACCTGCAATCAGGTTATCAATAATAGATAATATAATATAAGGCGTAAAGCTAACTCAACACGTAAACTTTTCTCATATAAAGGTACCGGCATCATTGCCACTTAAAACACATTTTTCTGTTTTTCAGACAAGTTTGTAAAATATTTCGTTTCCAGTAGTTCCCTCATTTTAACTCAAAAGGAGGTTCAACAGCACATTTCCGTGCTCAAAATTCGTCACATTTTGGATAGAATCATTTCCTTCTCAAGTCGTTATAGAGTAACTCTTTTCTCATCTTTAAAACTTCCTTAGTTTCTTCTTAGTAAGCGTGAGGCCTTTGGAGCATTCTCATAACTCCCACTCTGACCACTTGGATCATCGAACTCGGGTTCAGTGGTCATCACCCGGTCTAACACTGACCCCCTGGACGTAAGGTTCGTTAAAATGATTCCTAGCTGGCCTAGCTAGGTCCATAAAAACAACACCTGCCCGGACTTCTGGAGTAACTATACCTTAAGTGTGCACACCCCCATAGGAATACCTCATCCTACGAGTTATATAGTACCCGGCGAATAGACTTCGCCCTGCAGTATGAACTGGTCATACACTATAACATATCGACGAATAGACTTCGCCCTGCAGTATGAACTGGTCATACAATATCCACAACGACCACTGGGCCATGGCACTTAAAGCCACCCGTGGGTCAATCAAGGTCCTCCTCAACTCGCTTTAGAAACTAAGGGTTTGAAAACATGATTCTTCCTTCCGTTTTTTTCTTTCTCAACTCATTTCTTTTGGACATATTTCTCATTTGAGTCCAATAGTTGAAATCGGCTATCTCATCAGCCCAAGAAGGATTTTCAAAATACTCTCAGTGCCCGCAGGCTTTTCAATCGTCATTTTCTCGTTTTTCTCACGTAATGTACTCACTCTTTAAAAGTAGTATTTTCCTCAAAAATAAGGTTTTGACAACCTGTTTACCAAAATAGCATACGTTCTTTCGACGTAAGTTTTATAAACATTTTTATTTACTCATAGGCTTTCCAACACAATTCCTCAAGTTACAAGAGTTGTACTTATTTCTCAACAACAATATTTTCTTCTAAAGTGATGTACATAATTTTTCCAAAACAGATATTTCTTTCAAAAATAGATCTCTTTTGCCCGTAGGCCTTTCAAACATCATAACACTCGGGATTAAAAACATCGGGGAAAAGTTTGGTCAAATACAAGTCGAAAACGAGTCCGCGTCGCGCGGACTCGCGGTTGGCCGCAGCTGCGGACGCACAGCAGACGCGTGCGTCCGAACCGCGTCCGCACGTTCGGTAAATGGCGCCGAAACTGGGCGCCCACGGACGCGCAGCGGACGCGCGTCCGGCCTTTCGGCCGTGACGCCGTAACTCTGGGCGTCGATGGACGCGCGTCCAAGGCCGCGTCCACCCAAATCTGCCAGAAATTTCAGCTTGGCGCAGTCAAAAAGATTGAGCCGGTAAAGATAGTTCCCGAACTCTTTTTCACTTGAAATTTTTATGGTAGAACCCCAACTTATAGTACTTGATGTCCATAAAAATTTTTGGTCATTTTGATCCGCGAATAAACACAGAAAATTCCATTTTTGCCCTCGGCAGTGTGCTGTCCAGAATTATTTTCTCTCTGGACCAGTTTTGGAGAAAAATTCGAAAACCATACTTATACTACTCCGATCATTATGAAATTTTATATGCAGGTTCTACACTTATAGAACTACATGTCTAAAAAAAATAGGATCAAAATACCTTACCAATATTTCCCAATAAATCTCGGAAGTTACTGCCAGAATCTATCCTGATTTCTTTTCACTATTTTCACAAGTATAAGCCTATATGGGCATAAATTCAACATATACATGCATAAATTAGCTATGAACATGTATACAAAAATTACCAAAAATCCAAAGTGTAGTTTCTTAGGCTAACTTGTAGATCCACGAACTTAACACATAATTTCCACGTAAAAATTCCTAGTCATATAATTTACTAGCATTTGTTCACCTCCAAGTGATTGAACCGACTTAAGGGATTCCTTACCTTTGTAGAAACCTAAAAAAAAACCGTAAGAGTTGATGATGCCTTCCTTGGAGTCCTTCACCAAAGATCCTAAAAATATCACCATAACAACAATATTTTCATGAACCTTAAGTTTAAGCTTAAGTTCTAGGAGGGATTTAACCGAACAAACCAAAGTTCTTACCTACAATAGAGCACTTTGAGTTGAAGAGATAGCTAGGGAGTTCTTGGATCACAAAGTTAGAAGACTAAGATTTTCCTTCTTCTTTCTTTCCTTTGTATTTTCGAAAATGGGAGAGGGAATGGGAGAGATGAGAGAGAGATGATTTGAGTTTGGCTTGAGAATTAAGTAACAAGTGCAACATTCCCATACCTATATGACATGCCATTAATGATCCAATCCAAGTGGGGATTTTGAGTGCCACATGTCAACTCCCTATGGTGTCTCCTTGAAGATCTTAATTTATTTTGCCAGTTTGGGTTTAAATCAGATGAAAGTTCGGAGGATTATAACTTAATTCGGGAAAATCCTAACACCAAAATTATCCTAAAAATAATCCCGTCGATAATCACTAGAATTGGGAATTTTTCGGTATCTCGCGAAATATAGGTACGAAGTCCGTAGCAAATTTCACTCTTACAGTTCGTCTAATTTTTTTCACTGAACTGAGTCGGAAGCTCACGCGTAATCGTATCATGCTTAATAATCCATTTTCTAGGAAAATTCGAACTGTATATACGTCCTTAAAATTTTACGGTTCGTGACCGGTACGTAAATCGTAACTTATTAATAACTTTCCTTACTAAAAAAAAAAAAATCCTCTTGAAGTAACGAGAGACCATTTCGTAAATATCGTAGCTTAAAAATATTTTTCGAACTCTAAACTTATCGGAATAGGTGAGGGGTTACAGTCTACCCTCCTTAAAAATAGTTTCGTCCCCGAAACTTCCTCTTATTTTCCATGGATTCTAAGTAGACTACTACTTACCTTTGTTTACACATAATGGATTCTTAGTGTGCCTAATCTTAGCACACAAATTCAGCTACATCTTTCTTCATACCCGACCCCCAGAAATTTTTGCTTCAAATCCTTATACAGTTTATCCCTACCAGGATGAACCGAATAGGGTGCGTAATGATCTTCCTTCATTAATTGCTTCATTATCTTCTTACACCCTTTAGGTATTACCCACCTTTCTTGAAATTCTATACCCCATCTTTCTTCCTAACGAATAGTACCGGTGCGTCCCAAGGCGATATACTTGGCTTAGTAAATCCCTTCTCCAAAAATTCCGTCAATTGCGCTTTTAGCTCCTCCATTTCCTTGGATGTCATTTGACAAGGCGCTTTCGAGATAGGTGGTGTTCCTGGTACGAGATCGATGGCGAATTCCACTTTTCCTCCTGGTAGCATTTCCGTGAGGTCGTCGGGGAATACGTTAGAAAATTCGCGTACTACTGCGATTCGCTCAATCTCAAGTTCTTCCGCTTCAGCATCTTGTACCAAGCGGAGATACACTTCGCATCTCGGGTGTACGAACTTATTCAATTTGCGTCGTTAATAACTTGACTCGGGTCGCTTCCCAAACCCTCGGTAAGATATTCTTCTTCCCTCCAGTCCTCGCTTGTAGGACGACCTTCCGCTCATCACACACGATTCGAGCTTTATACCTGTCCAGTCAATCCGTACCGAGTACTATACCTGATGCCCTCAAGTTCAAAATGAACGAGGTTTCCGGGACAGTTAGATCCCGCTATTTCTATAGCAACGTTGTCATAGTTATCTCTACAGGGTACTATCATTCCTGAGGCCGTTGTGACATTTAAATCCAGTCTAGCAGTAGGCCTTAACTTTGGGGGAAGGGGGAAATCAGAGATAGGACGACCTGCAACACTATGGCCTGACTTTGGGGGAAGGGGGAAATCAGAGATAGGACGACCTGCAACACTATGGCCTGAGTTTGGTGGAACGGGGAAATCAGAGATAGGACGACCTGCAACACTATGGCCTGAATTTGGTGGAACGGAGAAATCAGAGATAGGACGACCTGCAACACTATGGCCTGAGTTTTCTGTAGCTTGATGATTTTCTTGTTTAAGAATACGAGCATTAGAGTACCTTGTCTGGCTCATACCCATGATCAAGCATAGTACATATAGCACCTTCAATAAAATTTGATTTGTCATTTTCTTTAATGTTGTTTTCCAACAACGCTAAACAAATACTAAATCAAGTAGAGAAGCAAAAAGTTTTCACTATAGGCAACATTACCCACATTTACTTATATAGACACACAAAGACAAAAAAGAAATAAATAAATAATAAATAAAAATAAAAAAATAAATCAGAAAAAAAAATAAGTAAAAAGAAAAAAAATATTAATGTATCCACCTAACAACCATTTCTTTCCCAAAGTAAAAATATTGCATATAAACCAGCTAAAAATTTGATATAATAAATCTAAACTTTCCATTAAATAATTATTTCCATACCAAAATTAAATTTGTATAAAATGAATCAGTTACTATTATAATATTATCTTTAGTTTTTTCAAAAAAAAAATATTATCTTTAGTGAAATACTTTAATCGAAAATATTGTAATCATGGAAAGTTTCCTAAATATCATTCAATAATCTCATAAAGAATCACTATTTATGGAAAAAAATATTTCAATATCACAACAATGTAATTATTACTATCATAAAATCATATTTTAAATGGTAATAATAATATATTATATAATCTTCCAAAATAGTAATCTTTTCAAATATAAAAATATTTTCAAAATATATTTTAATTTGGTAATAAAATTTTGCTATTTTCATTATAGAATATTTTCAAAATAATATAATACGAGATAGTACCAAAAAAAATCTAATATTTATTTGGTAGTAATAATGTTTCTTGTGAAAATTACACTTTCACTACATCGGTCGTCATTATATATATATATATATATATATATATATATATATATATATATATATATATATATATATATATAAACAGAACTGCTAGCTTTTACGCTCATTTTAGTCTAAAAAATTTGAAATTGGTCAACATAATAATATATAATAATTTCTTATCAGAAATTCTAGCCTTCCTTATCATTCCTTGTTTATGGCTAAAATTTACAAAATATTCAAAATATGATTTCATTCCTTATTATACACGGAAATTAATGAAATATTTTATTTAATTCCATTCATGTATAGATTCCTTATTTATGTACATATATTAACAAAATAATGACACGGAAAGTAATAATTATTAAATAAAATTATAGTTATTATACCACGCAATTCAATTATGGTTCAAAATATTTTAATCTTGCGTATTTTTAATATATATATATATATATATATATATTACTATATGATGTATATTATAGCATTAAAAAAATTACTATATTATGTTAATGTACGTAATTAAAGTTCTCTCATGATAATATTCAAAAAAAATCCAACCATCAAATTACTATATGATGTATATTATTGTATTCAAAAAAATATTACTATATTATGTTAATGTACGTAATTAAATTCCTCTCATGATAATATATCATGCAATTCAATTATTGTTCAAAATATTTTGATCTTGCGTATTTTTTTTTATATTCTTAAACAATCAAATTACTATATGATGTATATTATAGTATTCAAAAAAAATTACTATATTATGTTAATGTACGTAATTAAATTTCTCTCATGATAATATTTCAAAAAAAAAATTCCAACAATCAAATAACTATATGATGTATATTATTTTTCAAAAAAAAATGATGTATATTATAGTATTCCAAAAAAATATTACTATATTATGTTTAATTAAATTCCTCTCATGATAATATTAAAAAATAAATAAAAATTCCAACAATAAAATTACTATATGATGTATATTATAGTATTAAAAAAAATATTACTATATGATTTTAATGTACGTAATTAAATTCCTCTCATGATTATATTCAAAAAAAATTCCAACAATCAAATTACTATATGATGTATATTATAGTATTCCACAAAAATATTACAATATTATATTAATGTACGTAATTAAATTCCTCTCATGATAATATTCAAAAAATATTCCAACAATCAAATTACTATATGATTTATATTATAGTATTTAAAAAATATATGACTATATTATGTTAATGTACGTAATTAAATTTCTCTCATGATAATATTTAAAAAAAAATCTAACAATGAAATTACTATATGATGTATATTATAGTATTCCAAAAAAATATTACTATATTATGTTAATGTACGTAATTAAATGCTATTCAATTATACGGTTGCGTGTTTGTAGATTATATATGTATTTATATATTCATTAATTTATTTATTTAAAAATTTGAAATCAATCAACATAATATTACAATACTTAACAAAATTATTTATGTACATATATTAACAAAATAGTCACACGGAAAGTAATAATTATTAAACAAAATTAGAGCTATTATACATGCAATTCAATTATGGTTCAAAATATTTTAATATTGCGTATTTTTAATATATATATATATATATATATATATATTTTTATTTATTTATTTATTTATTTATTTATTTATTTATTTATTTATTACTATATGATTTATATTATAGTATTCAAAAAAAATTGTTATATTATGTTAATGTACGTAATTAATTAAATTCCTCTCATAATAATATTCAAAAAAAAATTCAACAATCAAATTACTATATGATGTATATCATAGTATTCCCAAAAAATATTACTATATTATGTTTAATTAAATTACTCTCATGATAATATTAAAAAATAAATAAAAATTCCAACAATCAAATTACTATATGATGTATATTATAGTATTAAAAAAATATTACTATATTATGTTAATGTACGTAATTAAATTCCTCTCATGATAATATTAAAAAAAAAAATTCAACAATCAAATTACTGTATGATGTATATTATAGTATTTCAAAAAAATATTACTATATTATGTTTAATTAAATTCTTCTCATGATAATATTCAAAAAAATAAAAATTTCAACAATCAAATTACTATATGATGTATATTATAGTATTAAAAAATATTACAATATTATGTTAATGTACGTAATTAAATTCATCTCATGATATTATTCAAAAAAAATAAAATTCAAACAATCAAATTACTATATGATTTATATTGTAGTATTCAAAAAATATATTACTGTATTATGTTAATGTACGTAATTAAATTTCTCTAATGATAATATTCAAAAAAAAATTCCAACAATCAAATTACTATATGATGTAAATTATAGTATTCCAAAAGAATATTACTGTATTATGTTAATGTACGTAATTAAATGCTATTCAATTATACGGTTGCGTGTTTGTAGGTTATATATGTATTTATATATTTATTAATTAATTTATTTAAAAATTTGAAATCAATCAACATAATATTACAATACTTAATAAAATTATTTATGTACATATATTAACAAAATACTCACACAGAAAGTAATAATTATTAAACAAAATTATAGTTATTATACCATGTAATTCAATTATGGTTCAAAATATTTTAATCTTGCATATTTTTAATATATATATCACAACAATGTAATTATTACTATCATAAAATCATATTTTAAATGGTAATAATAATATATTATATAATCTTCCAAAATAGTAATCTTTTCAAATATAGAATATTTTAAAATATATTTTAATTTGGTAGTAAAATTTTGCTATTTTCATTATAGAATATTTTGAAAATAATATAATGCGTGATACTACCAAAAAATATTTAATATTTATTTGGTAGTAATAATGTTTCTTGTCAAAATTACACTTTCACTGCATCAACCGTCATTAATATATTACTAGTATTTTATCCGTGCGATGCACGAAAAAATATTTGTTATTATAAATTTAAATACAAAAATTAACAATGAAATTATAAACGATTCTAATATTTGAAAGTGTACATTGATTTGAAATTATAAGATTTGTATATTAGGATTGGAATAAATTACTTAAAAATTATATAAGGAAAAGTCTAAACAAAAAATAGAATGAAGAGGATGGTTAATTGATATTATTTTAAGTAAACAAATATATATTATAAAGAAATGAAGGGAATCTCTATGTTTAATTATCATAAGAAGATTAAAGTGTTAAATACATGTTGATAATATGGACGTAGTATGTATATGTTTATGTGTATGCTTATTTTCTTATAATTACTCACCGTAATATGTGTGTGTTTAATTTCATATATGGGCAAGAAAATTTATCATTAATTCCAATAAAAATGTTCTATTATTATTATTATTACAATATGGTAATTAAGGAGTATATATTATTCTTAATTAATTAATATTATGCTAATTATTACGTCCATGCAATCTAAATAATTATGGTAATTAAGAAGTATATATTATTCTTAATAATTTCTTTTAAGTATGTCAATAATATGTGTATGTTTAATTTCCTTTAATTATGTCCATAATATGTGTATCATAAATTTTCTTAACTGAATAGATAAAATTGATATTACGGCAAGTATAAAAAACAGTTTAATAAAAATATAATGCGTGAATTAATTTCTTCATTACCATAATTATTAAGATTTTATTCAAAAGTAACTATTAGCATAATTTTATATGTATAATAACTTGTGAATTGGAATAATTTGCATAATTATATGGACGTAATAATGTGCATTGGAATAACTTTTTTAATCTCCTTTAATTATTGACGTAATATGGGTATTTTCAATTTCCTTAACTGATTAGGTAAAATTTATATTACGAAAAGTATTAATTCCTTAATTTCCATAATTTTTAAGCTTTATTCAAATATAATCAAAGGAAGTACACGGGTAATTTATATTATTTGAAGTAAAAAAAAATATAAAATAGGGATTCTATATGTTTAATTACAATGTTAAATACAATTATCTACCATGGGTTATTTACATGATAAATACTATTTGGTAATTACTTATATAGATTACCATAATAAACGGATTAGCATGCCTTTTTGGTAAGATATATTAGGAAACATATCAAATAATTAAAATATGATAGAAAAATTATATTAGAAAATTTATATTATGAAATTGATTATTAGGAATTTATATTAAGAGTTTTGGATTGTTATTATTATTATTAGTAAAGTTATATGGCAAAAACTTGTGTGAGACCGTCTCACCATGAGATGGGTCGGGTCGGGTTGGGTCATGATGTGAATGTAACACTTATACGCACAAATGTCATACTTATATGCTCAAATGTAATACAAATTAAGAATAAAAATTTTGTTACTTATAAGGATAAATGTGATACTTTTAAGGGAAAATATAATACTTTTACATTTCGATTTAAAAGTATTACATTTTTCCTCAAAAGTATTATATTTTCCCTTATAAGTAAGGAAAAATTGTCAACATTACTTATTATGGAAAATGTAACACTTTTTCTCTTATAAGTAACAAAAATTGCATTCCTAATTAGTATTATATTTGAGCATATAAGTATAACATCTGCACATATAAGTGTGACATTTGCCTGGTACTTTGACCCGACCCGACCCGTCTTACGAATAAAGATCCGTGAGACGGTCTCACACAAGTGTGACCCAAGTTATATTAAGAGTTCTGAATTATTATTATTATAGAGTATTATTATTATTATTACTATTATGGAGTAATTATGGGATTTATGGCGACCCAATAATTACGCCAAAAAATGAATAGACTTTCGGCTTATACAGTGAGGAATTGAGCATGGACTTCATAACGGTAAAACCAGCACTAACTGACACCATTAGAAGAAAACAACGTAACGTAACAAATCAAAGTCCGATTACTTAAGTAATCAATGCAGATAAAATAAGAATTAAGAAGAATATAATAATAGTAATTGATATTAGTTGGTGCATAAAATGCGATTCATATATCTTGTGGTGTATTAGCCTATATCACGGTAGAAACTTTTTTTTTTTTTTTTTTTGAAAAAATCACGGCAGAAACTTAACCACCCCATTCTCCAATCACCCGTGAGCCACACATTTTCTTGTGTGTCACTCTAAATTCTGGACTAATGACAATAAAGCAAAAAATGAAGAGAGACCAGAGAAGTCATAGCTTTAAACAGGCAGGAGTAGCACCACTAAAAGTCAGATTCACATGAGGCGTCCTTTCATCAATGACAATGAAACTTCAACGGACACAAAAATTAGATTCAGCATATGAAATTGGACTTGGACGAAACACTTCCGGCGATATCGTCGACCCTGTTATTCCTTGACACCCCCGAAGGAGAGGCGTATTGTTTTGGGAGCTTAGACTTTGTAGCGCTGATTATCATGGGTTTAATTTAATTTCTTTCCTGTTGTCGCCGGGTTTCTTGGGCACGATGATTTCGTAGCTTTTTTCTTGGAAGCGACGATTTTTTATGGGTGGTGGGTCGATCCCGGAGCTCTTGAGCTTCTTGATGAGATTAGTGCTCCTGCAGTTCTTGATCTCATTGTCCGTTCGACCAGGCAGCCTTCCTACAATAAGGGACCATCTGTTCTCAGAAGGGAATGGAGGCGCAACTCTTCCCACATCTTAACAAACCTGTTAGTTTCCAAGAACCACACAGATTGATGATTTCATACTAATCACTGAACCAGAAAAAAAAAAAAAACAAAAAAAACAAAAAAACAAAAAGTGGAAAAACAAAATAAAGATACCAACCATTTTTTTTTTTTGGGCAAAGATCTTCGCCGGCCTTCGCCATGTTGCTAAATGTAATTGGTGAGCTGTAAATCATCTTTGGTAAGCCAAGGACCATTCTTCAGCCGAACAGCAAGGAGCTCTTCCCATCTCATCCACAAGTTTTACGTTTCGGCCCATGAGTTTGGGCGGGAAAACTCTTGCAGGCACTTCTATTATTATATATATATATATATATATATATAGATATAGATATAGATATAGATATGCTTATAGTTAACATATTCAATATCTGTAGTTAATCGTTTATGTGTATAGTTAACATATTTTGAATGTACAATTGTATTACAAATACGAATTGTATTACCATATTTTACAATTGTAACACCCCAATTTTCACATCTTGGATTTATTGCAAAATCCCTAATAATACATTGCGGAAGCTTACATCTTATCAGCAGAAAACTGGGTGTTACCGCCACGCCTAGGTATCTCTCCTATACCCAAACGTTAAGGCTAAACTTACAACATCAACCCACATCAACATTCAAAAGTGTGCATATGGAACTAATCCTCCCAGGGTGTCTATTCTAGGATAGAGTAGTCTTCAACCTCGACTCCCATCCTATTCAGAGCCCATTGGCCACAGGGGCCCACGCTAGACTGCATCTAATAAAGGACACAATGAAGTGTAGTTAGCGCGACGGCTAAGTAAGGAAATCCATTGTCACTCAAAAGTAAACAAAGGTTTCGAAAAACATAATTCTCAGAAAATTGTAAGCTTTACCCGTAAGTTGCAATCTACCTGCAACCAGATTATCAACCAAAGAAGTATAGTAGAGTATACAAGTTGCATCAGCATATAATACTTTTCATTTCCGAGAATTTCCATCATTTAACCCAAAATAGAGAATTCAACGACACACACTTTACTCACTTTACTGTTCAAAAATTCGTGACATTTTATCCTTCGACCTAGTTACGGGGTAACTAACTTTTCTTAATTAGTAAAATTTTCTTAGTTTCTCACTTGAATAAGTGTATAGTATTTTAGAATATTTTCAAGAACCTCGGGCCGCGGCACTCATGCCTCCCGCAGGTCAGGACTTACGACAATTTATTCTGCGATCTAGTTACGGAGTAACTAGATTTTATAATTAGTAAAAACACTCAATAATTTCATAACTCCTTCTCTTCTCAGCGAATAGACTTTGCTCTGCAGTATGAATTGATCATACAAATAACTCCTTCTTCTCTCAGCGAATAGACTTCGCTCTGCAGTATGAATTGATCATACAAACCTCTCTCAACGAATAGACTTCGCTCTGCAGTATGAATTTGATCATACAAACCTCTCTCAACGAATAGACTTCGCTCTGCAGTATGAATTTGATCATACAAACCTCTCTCAGCAAATAGACTTCGCTCTGCAGTATGAATTAATCATACAAACCTCTCTCAGCGAATAGACTTCGCTCTGCAGTATGAATTAATCATACAAAACCTCGCAATAACTCTTTCACTCAGCGAATAGACTTCGCTCTGCAGTATGAATTAATCATACAAAACCTCGCAATAACTCTTTCACTCAGCGAATAGACTTCGCTCTGCAGTATGAATTAATCATACAAAACCTTTCAATGACTCTCTCACTCAGCGAATAGACTTCGCTCTGCAGTATGAATTAATCATACAAAACCTTTCAATAACTCTCTCACTCAGCGAATAGACTTCGCTCTGCAGTATGAATTAATCATACAACCTCGCAATAGTTAGTATATTCACATGATGACTCAAAATCATCATACTTGTTCAAATATGTTTCCAAAATACACACATTTGTCAATGGCTTTTCTCCACGAAATTTCCAAGTGACAAGAGTCACACTTGTTTCTTAAAAACACAATTCTTCTTCCAAATTGATTGTGACATTCCAAAATTTCGTTACTATTTTTATTACAAAATATTTTTGTCAAAATTGTTCCTAACCATTCTTTTTCAGAAAATTTCAGCTTGGCGCAGTCCGAAATATTGAGCCGGTAAAAATAGTTCCCGAACTCTTTTTCGCTTGAAATTTTTATGGTAGAACCCCAACTTATAGTACTTGATGTCCATAAAAAGTTTTGGTCATTTTGATCCGCGAATAAACACAGAAAATTCCATTTTTGCCCTCGGCAGTGTGCTGTCCAGAATTATTTTCTCTCTGGACCAGTTTTGGAGAAAAATTCGAAAACCATACTTATACTACTCCGATCATTATGAAATTTTATATGCAGGTTCTACACTTATTGAACTACATATCTGAGAAAAATGGAGTTAAAATACCTTACCAAATTTTCCCAATAAATCTCGGAAGTTACTGTCAGAATTTATCTTGATTTCTTTTCACTATTTTCACAAGCATAAGCCTATATAGGCATAAATACAACATATACATGCATAAAGTAGCTATGGACATGTATACACAAATTACCAAAATCCAAAGTGTGGTTTCTTGAGTCAACTAGTAGATCCATAAACTTAACACATAATTTTCACATAAAACTCCTAGTCACATAATTTACTAGCATTTGATCACCTTCAAGTGACTAAACCAACTTAAGGGATTCCTTACCTCTTTAGAAGATTTTAAAACTGTAAGAGTTGATGACTTCCTCCTTCGAGTCCTTCACCAAAGATCCTAAAAAAAAATCACCATAATAGCAACATTTTCATGCACCTTTAGAAAAAAAATCACCATAATAGCAACATTTTCATGCACCTTTAGTTTACAAATCACCATAATAGCAACATTTTCATGCACCTTTAGTTTACACTTAAGTTCTAGGAAGGATTTAACCGAACAAAACCATAGTCTTACCTATACTTAGAGCACTTGAGTTGAAGGGATGCTTAAGGAGTTCTTGATCACAAGTGGAAGACTAAGCTCTTTTCTCTCTTCTTCTTTTTCCTTATGCTATTTTCGAAATTATGGGGTAGGAAAGAGGGATGATGGTGAGTCTTGCTTGAAGATTAAGGAACAAGTGCAACATTCCCATACTTCCTATGACATGCATTAATTGCATTCACCATGTGGTAATTAGGATTGCCACATGTCAACTCCCTATGGTGGCTCCTTGAAGAACAAAATTTACTTTGCCAGTTTGGGGTTAAATCAGATGAAAGTTCAGAGGATTATAGCTTAATTCGGGAAAATTCTAACACCAAAATTATTCTAAAAATAATCCCGTCATTAACCACAAAAATCGGGAATTTTCCGGCATTTCGCGAAATATAGGTACGAAGGTCCGTAACAATTTCACTCTTACAGTCCGTTTAAATTTCCACTTGAACTAAATAAAAAGTTCAGGCTTAATCGTATCATACTTAATAATCCATTTTCTAGGAAAATTCGGACTGTATATAAATCCTTAAAAATTTTACGGTTCATGACCGGTACGTAGATCGCAACTTATTAATAACTAGTCTCTCTAAAAAAATCCTTCTGAAGTACCGAGAGATCATCTCATAAATGTCATAGCCTAAAAAAAATATTTTTTTTTCGAACCCGTAAACTTATCGGAAAATACGGGGGGTTACAACAATATTACGCAAACCCTAATAGTATAGGATTGTTTTGGGCGGAAAGTTAAAATAGAGGATTTTGTTTTTATTAATAGTGTAGATTACGTTGCAAAGAAGTATATGTACAGTTATATTACGATTAGTAATTTTAATCTAAAATTGTATTACGAATAGGGAAGTAGGAAAAAATATATTGTATTAACATATTTTAATGTACAATTGAAGTACGAATAGGAATTATATTATCATATTTTACAATATTACGCAAACATTAATAGTATAGGACAATTTTGGGCGGGAAGTTAAAATAGAAGATTTTATTTTTATTAATAGTATAGATTTCGAGGTGGCCAAGATGAGTTGTAAGTTACAAGAATGACAAATAAAGTATCAATTTTATTTAGTTTTAATACTCATCCTAATTTTTAATTTGTGTATTTATTATATATTGTTTAATTATTTAGTTTTTTTTTTGAAACGTTTAATTATTTAGTTAGTATTCATACTTGGTAGAGCGGATATATATATATATATATATATATATATATGTTTGTTTGTTTATTTATTTATTTATTTCTAAAATGTACTCTCACTCTAATGTGACATTAGGATGAGTTTTAAAATTACAAGAATGGAATAGATAGTGAATGCAATAAATTAATCTCAATCAATTCTTATTCAAGTCATCTCCCATTTACATGTCATAAAACTCTATAAAAAATAAATACTTGATATATTTTTTTGAAATACTCATAATTATTTATAAGGTAGTATCGGTTCTATATTTTCTCAAATATTTTTTAGCCCAAAAAGTTTAAACTCCCACCACTAGGGTTTGAACATAATAATATTTAAGTAGTTTATTATACTTTACTTTTTTTTTTCATATTGTCAAAGTGGTACTGTGAATATACATTTTTAATATTGAAGGACTTGGAATGCATTAAGTAAGATTATATTCAAAAGTAATTATTACATGTACCTTAAATGTAAATGTAATAATTACATTTACGTTACATTTCTAGACTTGACAAATTGACAATACATTTGGCACCGAGTCAAATATTACTACCAAACTAATTATTACATTTTCATTATACTTATAAAGATGAAAAAAAAATCATATCCTCTTAGTTGAACTTGTCACACAAAGTCTTACTAATACTACTTATTTCGTTTGTGTTTTTTTTATAGGCTATTACACATGAGTATAATTTATCCTATTCATACTCTCAAATAGGGATTGCAGATATCGTCAGTCAAAAAACATTTAGCACTTAGTCAAGGACTAATATCTGACAATTGCAAAATTTTATACTGCATAGAATTATCATACTAATACTATGTTTGGCAAACCTAGCTGAAAGCTGAAAGCTGAAAAGTTATAAGCTAGTAGCTGAAATCTGAAAAGCTAGTTGTTTCGCTTAAAAGAAATTGATAGAATTAGCTTTTTGATAAGTTAATAAATGTAAAAAGACTAAAACGGACATCTTCATAAAACTTAAATAGTTTTAAATTTAAATAGGTTTGTTTACATATTAAAATATAAAATAATAAAATCAATATATTTTAATATAAAGTAAGAACATATATTTGAAAATATATAAAGTAAAACAAAATATTTATAGTTCATAAAATTAGTTCATACAAAAATTAATTTTCAAATATACAAATGTCAAATTGAAATTACAACCAAACATATTTAAGAGAAAATGCCAAAACGATTTTAATTGGGAAGGGTTAAAGATGTCATTTATTTAAAATAATAAAGATAAAGATGGAAAAAAGTTAAGAAGCTAGTAGCTTATTTTTGAAAAGCTATCTGAAGTAGCTTTTCAAAATAAGCTATTATTTTAAACTACTAGCTTATTTTGGGAACATTACCAAACAAAGCTTATAACTTATTAGTAGCTTAAAATAAACTATAAGCTCCTAAATAAGCTCTGCTAAAGAAAGCCTTATATAGGCTTGGCTATGTTTGGCAAACCTAGCTGAAAAGGTAGCTGAAAGCTGAAAAGGAGCTGAAAGCTGAAAAGCTATAAGTTAGGAGCTGAAACTGGTGAGCTGTTAAGCTAGCTGTTATGCTTAAAAGTGTTTGGTAAAATTAGCTTTTTGATAAGCTGATAAATGTAAAAAGACTAAAAATGGCATCTTCATAAAATTTAAATTTGTTTGTTTACATATTCAAATTTAACGTTTGAAAATAAAACTATTAGCAAATCATGATCTAGCATCCCATAATGAAGTAGCAACATTGTTGCGAATCTCCTTCATCTCAGTAGAGGTCTGACTTAAACTTTCGTTGGTGGAGGTATTACTACTTGAATCTTGAAGTTCATCGGGCGGTATGTAATCTGGATGCTGCTCAAGCACATTAAACATCATGTCATCTTGTGAATTCTTCCGAATATAATTATGTAAGGCAAATGTGGCCATAATAACATCAATTTGGGTCTCCACACTAAACTGTGGCATTTTAGCAAGTATCTCCCATCTCTTCTTCAATACTCCAAACGACCTCTCAATACAACTTCGAAGAGAAGAATGTGCACACGCTGCCATGACATTGAAAGTAGGAATTCCTTTTATGTGAAATTTTCCGTTTGACGGTAGCTTCAAACTCTTCTTTAATTTCTTTCCATTTCATTAATCCACGCCCATGCTTTCGAATATATTTGATACAAATCTCACAAAACACCACCACGTACTCATTGGTCCACTTAAAATTCTCTACATCCATATTATCATTTGTTGAAGCCATATTGCTAATTTAGAAATAACAACAACAATAATATAATAATAATCCAATTTAAACAAGCATTAGTAGTTGAATACTTGAATAGAAATATTAAAAAAAAAAAAAAAAACAGGAAACCGTGATTGAATACTTGAAAATTATTTCATATCTTTAATATACATATCAAAAATAAAAAAAAAAAAAAAAAAAAAAAGTAAACAATGGTGTTGAATACTTGAAAACCATTTCATCATATCTGTTATATATATATATATATATATATATATATATATATATATATATATATGAAGGACACAGTGGTTGGGTAATACAAAATTGCCTGCAAACAAACTATTTCATATCTCCATCCATATTTATCCTGTTGTGCATGCCTCACATACTTTACTGCCAGCAAACAAATTATTTACTACAAAATAAAAATGAGATGATAAAACTTGGGTAGAATCCTACAGATTACAAACACTGCAGAAACTTTCTTTAATTCTTCAAATTACATTATATCAAAAACACTGCAGATTTCATTAATATATATATACTGCAGAAACTTACTTTAATTCTTCAAATTACATTATATAAAAAACACTGCAGATTTCATTAATATATATATATATATATATATAAATAAAATGAAGGAATACATGAAATATATATCATATACACGCAGTCCAACCATTCAAGTAATACAAGTAATACAATGAAATATATATCATATACAAGCTTACGGATATACGAGATGCAATAGAAAAAAAAATATACAAGTAATACAACAAAATAAATATATACATACCTACAGACCGGTGATATTGCGATTGGCCGGTTGCAGACTGCGGAGCGAGGTGGCTGATGGGCGATGCTTCTGTGGAGAGTGAATGAAGATGAAGTGATTAGCTTGAAAATTGCGAATAAACAAGAATAGAAAAGGGTTTTAATTGAGAAGGGTAAATGATGTCATTTCTTTAAAATAATAAGGTTAAAGATGGAAAAAAAGTTAGGAAGCTACTAGCTTATTTTGAAACGCTACCTTAGGTAGCGTTAAAAAATAAGCTCTTATTTTAAGCTACTAGCTTATTTTGAAAAGCTACCCCAGGTAGCGTTTCAAAATATGCTCTTATTTTAACCTACTAGCTTATTTTGAAAAGCTACCCCAGGTAGCGTTTCAAAATATGCTCTTATTTTAACCTACTAGCTTATTTTAGGAACATTACCAAACAGAGCTTATAGCTTATTAGTAGCTTAAAATAAGCTATAAGCTCCTAAATAAGCTCTGCCAAACAGAGCCTATGTTTGGCAAACATAGCTGAAAAGGTAGCTGAAAGCTGAAAAGTAGCTGAAAACTGAAAAACTATAAGCTCGAAGCTGAAATCTGAAGAGCTGTTAAGCTAGCTGTTATGCTAAAAGTGTTTGGTAAAATTATCTTTTTGATAAACTGATAAATGTAAAAAGACTAAAAAGGACATCTTCATACAATTTAAATAATTTTAAATTTAAATAGGTTTGTTTATATATTAAAATATAAAATAATGAAATCAATATATTTAAATAAAATATAAAGTAAGAACATATATTTGAAAATATATAAAGTAAAATAAAATATTTATAATTCATAAGATTAGTTCATACAAAAATTAATGTTCAAACATAAATATCAAACTGAAATTACAACCAAACATAATGAAAAGAAAATGTCAAAAGGGTTTTAATTGAGAGGGGTAAAGGATGTTATTTATTTAAAATAATAAGGATAAAGATGGAAAAAAGTTAAAAAGCTACTAGCTTATTTTGAAAAGCTACCCCAGGTAGCGTTTCAAAATAAGCTCTTATTTTAACCTACTAGCTTATTTTGAGAACATTACCAAACAGAGCTTATAGCTTATTAGTAGCTTAAAATAAGCTATAAGCTCCGTCAAACAGAGCCATAAAGATAAAATGTTATTTGAAGTATGGATTAAAATGTGATTATATTGAGGAGGATAACTATATAAGCCAAATGGGAAGTATTCATTCAAATCTGAGTCCAATTTTTTTTTTTTTTTAAATATGTAATACACTGTTAGAAAATTCGCTTTTACAGACCAACATTTCTGCCCAACCGAAACATTGATTGTTTTTTTTTTAACGCCAGGACGACATAGATGGTTGGTCGGAGTTTCGGACCAATGTTTATATGTTGGAAGGTAAAACACAATTGATTGGTAAGTAAGAAGTTAGAATGGTAAGTTTGACCATTTACCAATCAATATTGTTGGACGGAATTGAGTACTTAAATATTCATCTGCGCATTTCAGCTCATATATGTGTGGTGGATCAATGTTAAGTTTAAAAAATAAGTTTGGGTCAAATTTGGATCAATGTATAATAAGTTTGGGTCAAGTGTGAGTTATATATATATCACCTACATAAATTTTTGACAAAATCCAATGTTTAAATTATAAATTTAGTTTTGAATGAATGAAATGTATTTGAAATTTTGATAAAATATTTATCCACATATAAAGAATTAAACAATTTAGTTATTATGTTAGACGTACTAATTATAATTCATTAAGTTTTATTATGAATTTTGAATGTATGTGAATGTGTGCCACACCTAATAAATTTGTCAAAGGTGGTAATTGAATATTTTTAATGTCAAAGGATTAGAACTACATTAAATAAGACTATTTATTACGGAGTACAATTTAAAGTACACTTTCAAAGAGGACAATAGACTTAGACGGAGCCAACAACTACAAACATTTACTCCACATTATAATTGGAGTAATTTTTAACTATGTTCATGAACGCTATTCTTTTTCTAGCAATATATTTATGAATGATAGATAGTAACTAGTTTAACTTTCAAATTTGCATTTAGTTTCTAGTTTCCGTAATGCTTTAGCCTTGGAGTTCACAACAGGTAGTGTATAGTAGATACAGCTTCACCATTGCTGTTCTTCTGGAGCCTTAAAGTATCCATAACTTTTGTATTTAAAATGCCTAGCTACGACATTATATTGCTCATTCAATTCTCCATTTCAGCTGAAATCAAACAGAAGGCCAGTGACAGACGATGAGAAAGTTAAGGCTATACAAATGGCATATGCAGCATGCATGCAGTTTCCGTTTTGGTTTCACTGTGATTATATATATATATATGGCGCCTAGAAATGTGTAGTGGGGATTCCAGATGATAAAATCCATTGGTTAACATGTTAGAATAAATATATATACAATCATAATTCTTGTAATTAGTCTAACTCATAGCGGAAGCTAATATAATTGTGTATCTCCAGTCATAGTTGTTGCATTGCTTGAAATTGAGCAACTAGATGGTATAGTCTGTGTGAGTACTGGGATGACCATGCTTAAATATCCTACGTGCCATCATTATAGGCTAAGTAAAGGAAACCGTTACTTCCGTTTGAAACAACAACATAATGGCCATAAATGGCCTATTACTTGCACCACTTAATAGTGCTTTAACATATGGAAAATATTACATTATCCCACTTGGTGCAAGTATTAACTCAAAAAAAGCAAAAGAAACATGAACCATAGAGATAGTTCCTCTTGATGTAAGTGGTATCCACTTATGATTACAATGTAAATTGTTCTCTAAGTACCTTATGTGGTATAAAATTTAATGAATAAATCATATGTTCATTCTTGATTTGTAATTAGTTGTGAAAAACTAATTACTGCCACAATGGCTAAATTTGGCCTTATAAACTCACACCGCTTGGTTTGTACAATATTAATGAAAAATGTTACAATTTTCCATTTGGTGCAAGCATTGACACAACCTTCATTTAAAAATAAAAAACATGAATCATTAAAAATAAAAAACATGAATCATAGTGGTATGTCCTCTAAATTAAAGTGAGTAATATCAACGATGCATCACATGCATTTGATTTCAAACTCATGTCCTTTATGAATAAACCCTATGTTTATTCTTGGTTCAACCTTGAGGATGTTTCTCAAATAAATATGCGCATAACAATATGACGAACCATCTATATTACATAGAAGTGACAAAATGTATGTACGTACAATATAGTCACATAATAAGTTCCATGTATCCTGTATAATCCTTAAAATTCTTATAAGCATGTCTTAAGTAAGGATTCGAAACCATTAGCAAAATTCTAATATTTTACATGACCAACTCCTTATCTTTAACACTATCTATGATGACTAAGTTTTCGGAATTGACACGTCTACCACTCCATTTTCATTAATCTTAGCCACAGACAGTAATTGAGTAGTCAATATTTCAACGACTTTAAATGACAAATCAATAAGTCTAAGCCCACAATGGAACTTTAAACATACACCTTATAAATAATCTCCAAAACAAAAAGGAAGCCCAACTTTTATGCCAGAGAGCAATAACGAGGTTTATGTAACTTTATGAAACAACACAAATGTTGTATAAATATAATCAAAAACCCTCAAGATGAATCAATCTCATAAGTCTTTGCTTGCTTTATGTCTCTTAACATTGAATTTTTGAGCCTTTTCAAATCTTAATGACCCAGGATCAATTTGATGAGACGAAAAACTCCAATAAATGCTAAAGAATCCAACTCATGATAGTTCACCATAAACTTCATGCCATTGTTAAAATAAAAACTATTAATGTTGTTACAACATTTTCATAAATATGTTGCACAACTTGTAGTTCAAACAATTTGAACTGTTGATTTTATAATTAACAAAGCAAGATGTCTTATCCTTGAAGCGGAACAATCTTAAAATGAGATATCTTAATGATCAAATGACCACTCCCACCAGTCAAGACAATATTCCCACTGATCAAGTCATTCTTAAGCATTATATAAATGATATACATACACACTAACGAACCTCATGTCCAACTAATTTAACAAGGAATAGAATTATATTCCCCATCATAGTCGGACATGCTAAATATGTACAGACACAATTTCTAACTACTTGAACAAATTAAATTGCTCTAGTTGAAATTTGGCTAGATATGTACACTTCCAATATAAGGATCCAAAAGTATATCATGTCCAAAATTAAAAAAGATCCACTGTGGTTGGGCTGGAAAACCAAGTAAGCCACATAAAGTAACAATTTCAAGTTACTAAAGTTTTGGAGATCAACAAAATACATGTGTTGTCAATGCAACCCATGCCTCATAGAATTATAACTGACCTTAGAGTTATAAAATCTAAAAAGAATGGTATGGTAAAATTTTATCTTGATCATCAATTTAAACAGAAGAAAAACTTGTCTGTAGGCTAAAGATTTATTCAATTAGACTCAATTGAGACTTTATGACAATCAAATAGAAGAATCTAGTGACATAAAACTTGCATGTGGGCTAAAGTTTTATTCAATTAGATCCATCTACAAGCTTATGATAAAACTATGAAACCATGTTCTTTTTCTCAATCCCTGTGGGTAAATTAAGAAATATTATTTGATCTTAATCTTGACTATTTACATAAACTATAATAAAATCTACCGATAGAAATTTTATTATAGTTTATGTAATTTGTCACAAAGCGATCAGTTATGAAATTATATTGATCACTTGATATATGTACACTAAAGAATATTAATGTATCAAGCTATTAATCTAATTTCCTTTTAATGCATAATAAATACACATAGAAGAAACTAGACTAATACCTTCATGTGGATAAACCTCAAGAAAAATATTCTTTGAACATGTACATATATCAAAACTTTATGATAGAAGACGACAATTCTCAATTTATATTGACTTTCCTATCTGTAATGATAAAACTTACCAAAACTATATTCCGATACATAATTGCCTGTGGGCTAAATTACGATCATAGTTTGGTGTTTTTACGGTCATATAAACATAATAAAATTGCTTGTGGGCTAAATTTAATTATATCATATAATTAATCACAATCAATGCGTCTATGATTGTATGTAATCTCATAAAATTTTAATTAAACACTGTGGCTACTCCCTGGTTCATGTTTTCTCAAGTGAACATCTTAGACAGTCTTAAGATGCTTAAACATAATGCACCACCGTATATAAGTCCACACGTAAAGTTCAACTCAACAAGGATTTTTTTATAATTCCTAACATATGCAATTCTAAAGGCATATACAAATTCACATAACTAGAAAATATGATGTTATGCTAGTGAAGAATTATGCATGAAATTCTATAAGCTCATATCCAAATAAATTGTACATCATAATAGCAATTAAAGTGAGCTATAAAATTATTATTATTATTATTCAAATAATAACATAAATCCAAAACTTAAAGGATTATAAAATTTGAATAATAATAATATACTATATACTTTTCAATAATTGAAAGGTTTTAACTTGTAGGCCAAAAACAAAAATGATTCAATGCATATAGTAAAGTTTATGAGAACTAGCTTAGCTTAAAATTGTAAATTCTAATCATATCAAAACCATATGATATGTTGACACTTCATTTAATTATATGCATAAAACAAACTCATTGAAAATATGAATATAAAATTAAATATTCATACTCAATCAAAGTGGGCATCATAATCCAAAAACAATAATGATAACAATGTTACGACATATTGATTTCTCAGTTCAAAACCGATAACCGTTATTACTGTAATAATACTTATGTAACAGTAATAATCGAACAATCAATTTCCTTAATCGTAACCCCTGATATTTAATAGCAATAACTATAAAACGTTACAAAATGTTATCATTATTATCACAAATGTTTTGGATCAAAAGTGAAATTGTTTCAAAATTATGTTCAAATCATACAATCAAAATCCAAAACTAATGATGATAGTAATGTCACAAATCATTGATCCATTGGTTCAAAAACCGATAATCGTTATTATTATAATAATTCTAATAATTATTACATAGTAGTAATAACGGAATAATCAATTACCTTAATCGTAACCGAACAACATTTAGTAATAATAATTATTATTATCATTAAATGTTACATAATATCATCGTTATTACCATAAATGTTTTGGATAAGAAAATTCAAAACATAATTCTTAAAATCATAAATTGAAATCATTGTGGCAAGACTGGAAAGGAAAATAATATCCAATTTGCCAAAAACATATGCATTTTCCAAAATTGTGATACAAATCACACTCCATAATTAAAAAAATATTATCAAATTATGAAAATATTTCAATGAATAGCCATAATAATCACATAATATTATAACAATTATTAGGAGATTTAAAATGAAAAAAAACAGATTGCTAAAACCGCAAGCCTTTAAAACATTTTTTCAGGAAAATTTTAAAACTCAATAAAATTAAAATCCGAAAAATTTTAATGTTGAAAAATATAATAACCAATATTTTCAACTTTAATTAACTGATATAAAGCGATAATTAAAAACGAGTCTAGACTAAAACTTTATTGATGTTATTAACAAAATCACAATGCAAATTGAAAATAGGAAAAAGTCAAACGGCACATGGTAGCAAAATTTATCAGCTCCAATTGACTTTACTAGTTACCATAACAATGAAGGTAAATGCAAACAGTAAATGCAAATTTATCAGCTCCAATTGACCAATTATCTCAATATATCATAATTAAAATCACTCAATGATGGGGGGAACCATACTTTAATGACCTAGATATGTCCCAAATAGCTTGTTCAAAATAGGTTTTAAAACCCCAAAGAGACATAAGACTAAAATATGTCTAAAATTAAAGGGGAAACCGAACTAGCTACCTTAGTGGTCATAATGAATCCAAAAATGAATGATATTTCAAAAAGAATTTATAAGTTAATAATATGCTAAATACATATTTAAAACATGCTTTTCTAAATGCATAATTATAACCATAAGATAAATATACAAAGCAAAATAGGATTATGCATATTAATATATTATTAACCTATATATTCTAAATAAAATGTAATACTTCAAGCAATTTATTATACACCGAAATATTAAATTAAAATTTAAAGAACAAATTAATATTTGCCTAAAGTTGAATAATAATTTAATAATGAATTACGGGAAAAATAAATTGAACAATTAAGCTACTAGAAGCCCAAATATGATGAAGGAAAATCCTTAAGCAAGTCCAAGAATCAAAGCATGTCTATATTTTTAATAATAATGAACTCAAAATTTAAAGCAAATTCAAATGCCTCAAATAAACTAAATAGGCCTAAATATTATTAATGGTTGACTGGGCTGGCCCAAATGGACCAGACCAAGCCCAAATAAAATAATCCATCATCATTGCATATTCTTTAATCCATTCAATCATTAGTCCCAACCAACAATTAATTAAACCATGAACCATACTGCTACATCATATAACATTTGTGCAGCCAAAAATGGAGAAAAACGGCAAATTATGGTGGACCTGGGTCCAAAACTACGTCGTTTTTGTCTTCTTCTTTTTCTTTTTTTTTAAAAAAAAAATTAGTAAACATATTGCTGAATATAGTGTTGTCCAAAAATGTGTGAATGTGGAGTTCTCAAGTTGTGAATGTGGAGTATAGAACCTGTGAATATAGAGTTTTGAATGTGTGAATGTAGAGTATAGTGTATGTGAATGTAGAGTATAGTTACTAAACATATAATCCTGTAATGTGTGAATGTGGAGTTTACAAATTGTGAATGTAGAGTATAGTGTATGTGAATGTAGACCTAGGTCCACCTTGCAAGGTGGACCTAGGTCCACGGCATAACAACCCGAGAAAAACATAGAAAGACACAGAGAGAGAGGTCGCCGGCCAGAGTCCACCATTCGCGCCACCGCCATCACTGACGCACTGGCGTCCCTCAGTCGTCGCTGCCACCATTCACCGCAATTGGCACCGTCCACCGTCCAACAGTGAACGACGTCACCACCCACTTCCACCATCGTGCTCACCAACATATCGCGGCCATCAAGCAGAGAGAGACAACAGCGATCAAAGGCCAAGAAACCCAGCCTCACCACCGCCTTCTCGCCTCCATCGTCCGTCGCCAGCGTTGCTTGAAGGAGAAGGGAAGCAGCAACGCTGCTGGAAACCAGCTTCGCCGCCACACTCGTGACCGTATCCCTTCACCGGAGCTCCGTTGTCGGATCCTCATCTTGGAGTGCCGATGAGACTGCCAATGCCGCCACCGAAAGGAGACTGTAACTGGCGAACACATCCGGTGATTTTCCGGTGAACGCGAAAGGCAGTAAGATTATTTTATAACTTTATTTCAAAATCATTATCTTTATATTTCGAAAACCAATTTATAATATTTTTTCAAAATTGTTTCTGGAAATATTAACATGTATATAAATACATATATGACATCTGAATATATATGTAGATACATACTGGAAAAACAAAGCATAGATATATTTATGCATTTATCTATGTATCGTTCTTCCTATGTAGATTGATACATCATAGCAGCAGATACTCATACTACAAAACATATTCTTGAGGAAAAAATAGTAAAACATATATTGCATAATATATAATTCAAAATATGTATCTATCATATAATTTAAACAACTAGGCAGAGATTAAAGAGGCTCTGATACCAAATGTTAGAATAAATATACAATCATAATGCTTGTAATTAGTCTAACCTCATAGCGGAAGCTAATATAATCGTGCATCTCCAGCCATAGTTATTGCATTGCTTGAAATTGGGGTTTAGAGAGTTTTGTCTACCACTTGTCTCCTGAGCAACTAGATGGTATAGTCTGTGAAGCTGTAGTAGGAGTAGTGGGAGGACTGTGCTTAAATAGCTTACGTGCCATCATTATAGCCTAAGTAACGGAAACCGTTACTTCCATTTCAAATCACAACATAATGGCCATAAATGGCCTATTACTTGCACCACTTAATAGTGCTTTAACATATGGAAAATGTTACATAACAAGGACTGTTTTGCTTCTTCCTCATCACTGTAGCCGCATTCAACAATCTTCTTGATTCTACTCTGGGAAACATCCTTTATGTGAGGAATTAGAAGCTTCTCAAGCTCAACTTCCATGGGGTCATCCCACATAGCCAGTTCTGAGCTTCCACAGTTGGCTTTCTTGAGCATTGGACTTATAATATAAAAGGTAAATCTACTTTTAATTTAGACAAAACATACCCTCCAATTTACTTTTTTGTTCCCGTTAGACGGGCTATATTTCTGGTTTAGAGACATAAACTCATTCATTGCACTATGGAGCTTTTCGTCTAATAACTCATAACATCTTTGAGGGAGATAGATCTAGTATATCTTTGGTACTAAGCTAGCATTCTTTAGCTACAATTATCAATTCAAAAGCAAATTGTAAGATACACAAGAAAATGAAGGAAAAAAAGATTACAGCAAAATCATATAAGATCTTTACTCTTACAAAAAAACAAAACAAAAAAATATATAATTAAAAGGAGAGACTCTGATCTCATTTCAAGTGATGAACAAAGAAATACCAAACATATATATTCACTCGCTATGTATTAAGACGAGAAAGAAGTGCAAAAACAAGAACCAATTCTAATATAATAGAGCTATCATAAATTTACAAAATTTTGAACTGAAAGAAGAGAGAAAACCATCATACCTTTACATGTCTACAGCCCAAAAAAAAGAAAGCAGTCCTCTGCAACAAAATCCGAAGAACAAATTAGCAATCAAATTAAAGATTATTAGTCCAACTAAAAGTATCAAAGCAACTAATGGAACACAACGAAAATGAAGCTAAAAAAAAAAAGCTTACATATAATCAGATCTAAAAAATAAAATGCAAAAAATTTGTAACAACCAAAGGAATCAAATTAAAGCCCAAAAGGCATTCCTAATGTGGCACACAGAGAGAAAACAGTAATAGATACACGGAAAGAACATAAAAATAGTTATACTAAAAAAATCTCAAACATATACACGACTCAATAGTCAATATACATTAGATATGAAAGATGTGAAACATAAGATCAGATTCTACAATCTGCAATCCTACAGAAAATCTAGCTTTAAAAAAATCTTACAAATTAAACTAAATAAAAGTAAAATTTAAAATTTAAAACATCTAGACAAAGAATCAAAGTTTAGAAACAAAGTTTAAAAATAGAAATACTATACCAAAACCAAATCGATCTAAAAAAACACTCTCATTTGAGCAAATGAACAAATAATCTCATACATATATATAATTACTTCAAAAAAAAAAAAGAGAGAGAGAAAAGACATATACATTAAACATGAAAGAGGTAAAACATAAGAATATAAGATCTTATTCTACAATATTGTCCGAAACCCCATAGAAAATCTAGCTTAAAAATCTTAGGTATAATCATATCTAAAACAAATAAAATAAAAAAATAAAAAACTTGAAACAATTGTCAAGGTATCAAAAGATTATACATTTGATATGCATAATCGAGAGGTCAAAAAAAATATCAATCAAACATTAATGGAGTAAATGAAAAAAAAAAAAAAAACAAAAGTGCAACCTTAGATGAAAATGAGAACCCACAAGACACGAATTAAACAAAGAATTGGAACAAGGTTGTCTCAATTTTTCAGACTGTGTACTTGTTGTGGTGAAGACTGAAGTTTAGCCAACATTATATAGGGGAGAGATCGTTATTGAATGACGTTAGCACTTGCTTCATAGCTCCCTAACGTAAGCTCTTACGTGAAAAATTAGATTTTTATCTTTTGGAAAAATATAATATCTCCTTCCACAAATTTATGGAAATTTCATAAAATGTTCTAAAACAATTTCTCCTAGAAAATTTTAAAGTGTCTTTTTCCAAATAAGAATATGATAAACAATTAATATTTATACATAAATGAAGATTTTTTTTAAATACACACTTTTTTTTTATAGTTGTACTTTTTCTCACGTGTTTTGTATCCTAGGATATATATTCTTGCCATTATTTTCCATTTCCATGCAACCTAGACCGGCACTCCTCAACCGGTTTAGCACTTTCATTCACTTTTCTCATAATTCCAGCTTTCAAACAAAAATATTTGTGTAGCATTTGTGATTAAAGAAACATATAATGAGATTATCACTTATTTGTGTTGTTATTTATATTTTGTAATATTTTATTACTTTCGGCAATTAACAAAACAAAATTTATACCGTGAAAATTGATAACCAAACATGTTGCACAGGAGAGAAGGTTTAACCTCAACTTAATTAAGTATTAATCACCATCATATTAAGCACTATGAGTGCCAAATTCTACTACTTTTTAGGGGCATTTTGTGGCTAAATTAGTATTGGATTTGTTCTATTTTTGTTTAAAATACTTTGAAATGTGATAAATTGTGTTAATGGTCTAACTTTGAGGCATTTTTGTGTAGTTTTGTAGGAAAATAGGGCCAAACCAAAGATTTGTTCTATTTTTGTTTAAAATACTTTGAAATGTGATAAATTGTGTTAATGGTCTAACTTTGAGGCATTTTTGTGTAGTTTTGTAGGAAAATAGGGCCAAACCAAAGATTTGTTCTATTTTTGTTTAAAATACTTTGAAATGTGATAAATTGTGTTAATGGTCTAACTTTGAGGCATTTTTGTGTAGTTTTGTAGGAAAATAGGGCCAAACCAAAGATTTGTTCTATTTTTGTTTAAAATACTTTGAAATGTGATAAATTGTGTTAATGGTCTAACTTTGAGGCATTTTTGTGTAGTTTTGTAGGAAAATAGGGCCAAACCAAAGATTTGTTCTATTTTTGTTTAAAATACTTTGAAATGTGATAAATTGTGTTAATGGTCTAACTTTGAGGCATTTTTGTGTAGTTTTGTAGGAAAATAGGGCCAAACCAAAGATTTGTTCTATTTTTGTTTAAAATACTTTGAAATGTGATAAATTGTGTTAATGGTCTAACTTTGAGGCATTTTTGTGTAGTTTTGTAGGAAAATAGGGCCAAACCAAAGATTTGTTCTATTTTTGTTTAAAATACTTTGAAATGTGATAAATTGTGTTAATGGTCTAACTTTGAGGCATTTTTGTGTAGTTTTGTAGGAAAATAGGGCCAAACCAAAGATTTGTTCTATTTTTGTTTAAAATACTTTGAAATGTGATAAATTGTGTTAATGGTCTAACTTTGAGGCATTTTTGTGTAGTTTTGTAGGAAAATAGGGCCAAACCAAAGATTTGTTCTATTTTTGTTTAAAATACTTTGAAATGTGATAAATTGTGTTAATGGTCTAACTTTGAGGCATTTTTGTGTAGTTTTGTAGGAAAATAGGGCCAAACCAAAGATTTGTTCTATTTTTGTTTAAAATACTTTGAAATGTGATAAATTGTGTTAATGGTCTAACTTTGAGGCATTTTTGTGTAGTTTTGTAGGAAAATAGGGCCAAACCAAAGATTTGTTCTATTTTTGTTTAAAATACTTTGAAATGTGATAAATTGTGTTAATGGTCTAACTTTGAGGCATTTTTGTGTAGTTTTGTAGGAAAATAGGGCCAAACCAAAGATTTGTTCTATTTTTGTTTAAAATACTTTGAAATGTGATAAATTGTGTTAATGGTCTAACTTTGAGGCATTTTTGTGTAGTTTTGTAGGAAAATAGGGCCAAACCAAAGATTTGTTCTATTTTTGTTTAAAATACTTTGAAATGTGATAAGATTTGTTCTATTTTTGTTTAAAATACTTTGAAATGTGATAAATTGTGTTAATGGTCTGTTTAAAATACTTTGAAATGTGATAAATTGTGTTAATGGTCTAACTTTGAGGCATTTTTGTGTAGTTTTGTAGGAAAATAGGGCCAAACCAAAGATAAATTGGACAAAATGGATCAAAAATGAGAAGGAAGCAAAAGTCTATTATTATGAGTTGAGTTACGCATGTAACAAGGCTCGTAACGCTCTAGATTAGTAGGTCATTCCTGTTATTACGAGTGTTATTATGCTCATAACGGAGCTATGTCATGGTGAGCATTAGAAAGTCAATTCTGCTATTACGAGCAGTGTTACGCTCGTAATCCATTTCGTAATGGAAGGCATCAATGGAGCTAGGGCTATTACGAGCAGTGTTACGTTTGTGTTCATTTGATAAGCGTTTATTAACGTTCACGAACGTATTCATTAACGTTAATGAACACATTCACAAACATATTCGTTAATATTTGCAAATACGTTCGTGAACACATTCATGAATGCTTAATAACCAAACACATGTCCATGTTCATGATCACAATTCGTTCATGAACAAGAAATAATCTATGTTTACAAACAATAATCAAACAAATGACACAACTATATATATATATATATATATAATTACTTAACTGTTCATGAATATGCTCGTAAACATTATTAAACGAATACTAAACGAGTTTGTTTGTGAACATTATTAAACGAACACAAACGAGCTCTTAGCAAACGAGCCTACAACTATTCAGACACTGCTCGTTTATGAAACGAGCTCTAAAATTTGTTCATTTATGTTCGTATACCTTAATAAACGAACGTTTACCGAACACGAACACAAGTAGTTTACCGAAAGCTCTGTTTCCTAACACCCCAAAATGGAGCATGTTGGGGGCTAATCAAGGGGTAGAATAGCCATTTTCAAGAAGTTCAAAGCATCAAACTCCTCTAGCCAACATATTCGCAAAATTCTATTTTCGCCCCCATTTTCCCCCCTATAAATATCATCCTTTCCCATCCAAGAGGGGCATTAGGCCTTAGGTTAGAAGTAGGATTTTAGATTAGATTTAGACTAGAATTTCCTTTCATGTTCTTAGATTTCAATACATAATTTACATTTCAGTTGCAATTTCAATTCCTTTTACATTTGAAGCAAAGATTGAAGACTTGAAGATTCAATTGATCTTTTACTTAGCTTGTTGCTTTCATGCTTTATTCCTTTGATCTTTTACTTAGCTTGTTGCTTGTATGTATTGTGTTTTTGTTATTCAATTCCTTGTTATTCTCCTTTTCAATGTGTGTGATTAGTTCTCCTTGGAGGGAGATAGATATGTAGATTATGTTTTGGGCAATGTTGTCTTTAATGGTTGAGTAGCTAGAGGAGATGGGACTTGATGTGATCATGTTGATCAACATGATTGGGTCCCGATTAGGAAGTGACAACTTAATCTAGACTCAAGGGGTGGATAAATCATACTTGGCCTTTGAGGAAATGAGAGTATGGAATGTCTAGGACATACACCAAGTGTTTAATAAAATGCCCCTTAACCATTTATGAGGCATGAGAATGTCCTAGTTTAGAATGACATTGAGAAAGGCATTATCCTAGTTTATATGGCATCCTTCATCTAATCAATTGAATCTCTCCCTCATTCCCGATTTGATCCTGATTCCAAATCCTAGCATTATTTTAGGTAGTTTTTTTTTTCTATTAGGCATCAACCTCTCAACTAGAGCACAAATGATAAGTATTTAAATCAAAACTCTTGCATCACAATAAAAGCTTGCATGAGTTGTTCAAAGTGGTAATAATGTATAAGAATAATAATTTTATGAGACTTAGCTTTGGAAAAGAAAAATAAACGACAATAAAATGATGCAACTTCACATACTAATTAAAAATGCATGCTAGTTGGACTCAACCGCCTCACCGTCTGAAGTGCAACGTAGACGCGACTGTATTTGAGGATGGTGCTGGTTTCGGGATGGTGGTTAGGGACCATAGTGGGGCTTTTGTTTCAGCTTATAATGCCCGTCTTGGTTGTGGTTGAGACCCGTACTTGGCTGAAGCCATGGCGGTTAGGGAGGCCCTCTCATGGTTGAAGAGTAATGGTTATAGTGATTTCATTTTAGAGTCTGACCGTCTTAATTTCTGTTCTAGTTTTAATTCATGTTTATTGGACTTGTCGTATGTTGGTTTATTAGTTAAGCAATGCCGTTGCATTTCTAATGACATTGGGAATGTGTCTGTTCACCATGTCAGGAGGTCAATGAATCGGGTGGCTCATGTCTTAGCACGGGCAACAGGTTCTTCGTCTGTCCTAGGGTCGTGGATGTCTGTTCCACCGGCCTGTATTGCTCATTTGGTTGATTATTAATGCATTTATGTTTTCCTTTCAAAAAAAAATTAAAAATGCATGCTACTACTATTAGTCATTGTTATATTAAATTTATGTCTCAATAAGATTAATATAATAAATATACTATTTATAATTTTAATAATTATTAGGCAACTAATTAAAATAATAAAATGAATTTAATTAAGACATACCAAAGAAAATATACAACAATTATAAAAGAAAGGTCATATATATATATATATATATATATATATATATATATATATATACACACACACACACATACATACACACACACAAAGATTAGTTATTATAAAATTAAAATATAAATAGTGTGAATTAATTTTTATTAACCCGATCAAACATAAATTGATTGAACAAATAGAGTATGTTAAATATATATAACTTCTACTAACGTTGTATAATAAAATTGATGTAATAGTAGATCAATGAAATTCTTTTTATGTTATATATATTCTATTTTCTAAATTTAAAAAATACATAAATGTAATTAAAATCAATTGATAATTATTAAATGAAGATTCCAAATTAGTAAAAATATTTAATTAAATCATTAATAATTCAATTATCATAATTCACTATCTAATATAGTAATTTATTTATTTCACACTTGTATTCATTTTTTAATCACATCAAGTAAGTAAATGCACCTTAAAAATTCTTATTTAAAAAGAAAATACGAATTATCCATCCATAGAGTAATACTTTTTTTTTGGTAAATCTACCGGGTCTTTCTTCGTCCATTTAATGGTCCGGGTCCACCCGCGTTCGCTCCGGAAGGCACGGGTCCTTGTGGGAATTGAACCCGGATTCCCCTGAAATTGTTCTCCACAAAGAGAGCTCACTTGCCACCTGAGCTACCCCATTGGATTCCGGGATCCATAGAGTAATACTTTTGTTATATGCCTCCTTACTAATTGGATAAAATATTAACAAAAGGATAAAAGAAAGAAAAAATATAGTTGTTCAATGCCACCAACAATTTGTTATCAAGCTAGGGCGGCATATAAAAAAAAAATAGAGTTACATTAGAGATAAGATTTATCGATCTTTTGAGTAATAAATTATTTAGTGGTCGACCACATGTAGGTTTTAAAATTTGTGCATGTCACATGTTCAAATTGAGTGCATGTTATATAAGTAGATTCATATAAGTAGATACATTTTAATGCATAAAATACAAAGAATTTGAAATTGGGTTGATCAACATAAATCGTGAACTAACAAGAGTACATTAAGTCACTTATTTTCAATAAAACAATGTCAATATAAAGAGACATACCGATAAAAAGACATGCTAATCAAAATGGATCTCTGCATAGAAGAGAGGTGAAATAGAAGAGACTCACGTACTATAAGAGAACTCTTAATAGAAGATACTGTTGTCCAAAATAAAAGTTTGATAAAAAGACTTCTTCTATTCAAGAGGCAAGTCCTAATCAAAAGAGACTATTTTCAAAAGAAACAGTTTATTCAAAGAAAAATTGACCACATACTTCACATTCCTTAAAAAGTAAAAATATATTTATACTAATCCAAAATCATATACTTTTTCAATAGGAGACAGATGTTTCTTCAAAAGTTTTCCAATACTCCTTTTTCCAATTTAATGGGTAGACATACTGTACTACTTCAGGAATCAATTTTTCATCCATCTAATATTCAATTGAAATATATGAATATGTGAAATTCATCTCTTTACATAGAACCCGAATATACTTCAATGCAATCCAAATATAGTGAACTCCACTCTAAATAATGCTTCAAAGTGTCTACTCGCATGCCATCATTAGTTTGTACACCAAACAATATTTAATATGGCCAAGGACCTTGTGGTCCAGTGGCATCAAACCCTTCTCTTTATACTGGAGGTAGTGGGTTCGAGTCTCAGTGGAGTCAATACTGACTCTTGTGCTTCAATAGGTTGGGAAAATAGTTATGAACAGATACTGCATTCTATTAGAGTTAGTAGTATTAAAAAAAAATATTTAATATGAAGCACCCTAGGATGTGATCTTAGGGAACCAATTATCAAGTGCTAGCATCGAAACCATCAAGTATTACAATGAAAAGGTAATGGAACTACATGGACACGTACTGCACGACTTATTATAGGAAGATATAAGGTGTATCCATCAACCACCAAAATGCTGGAATAAATTGAGCAGACTATAGATTAGTTTTACACATAAATATGATGTTTGTAATCATGTATATATAATCATCATAGTTAATAAAGGACTACTTCGCTCCCACAAACATAACACATACATTTTCAAATCACGTAAGTCATGTCTTTTTTTCTGTTTTTTTTTTTTGTTTTCTTTATCGTCAATTTTTTATATCTCATTTCTCAACACATAGTAAGGTATTAATTCGCAACTTATTACAATATGGGGACAAAGGCCTAACTACAAAAATAACAAAAAGTTCAATTTGACATAAAATAAAACACAATAGTTGGGCTTTTACCTACTAAATATAAATCTATACTATATATAAAAACAATATCCTCCTTCCAAATTTTTCCTCCCAAATTTAATGGCATTTTAGTAAAATCATTTATTTTATTCATTTATTATTTTATTAATTATCCATATATATTTATTTATAAAATCAATCAATTGTTAAGAACATACCAATTTCATTCACCTATAATTGATTAATTATCCATATATATTTATGGTAATATTGTTAATATTAATTCGTGATTAGTGATATATTCGTAATCTATACTATATATTCATAAACATATATATTATTTTTAATCAAATCAAATCATGTTTTGTTATGTTTAATATATTGCATTATCTACCCTTCATACATATTAATTATCATTTAAAAATTGTTTTCAAAAAAAATTATCATTTAAAAATTAGGAAAAATATATTCTAATCTATATGTATAAAATATATTATTTTATATTACTATATTATAATTATAATTATAATATTATTTTGTAACAATTACTATATTATAATTATAATTATAATATTATTTTGTAACATCCATACTACTACGTATTATTTTGTAACCTCCATAATATTATAATATTATAATATTATAATATATTTTCATATATTTTATACGTATAGATTAGAATATATTTTGAAATGGTAATTTTGTATTATTATGGTAGAATAATATTATTTTGAAATGTAATAGCATAACATTTTATTATTTAAATAGATCATTCTGCTAAAATTAAAGTTGTAAGCTTCCAACGTATTATCTCATATTAATTATCATTTAAAAATTAGAAAAAATATATTCTAATGTATATGTATATGGAGGTTACAAAATAATACGGAGTAGTATGGAGGTTAATAATTTAGAATGCACGGAGGATTAAAAATTCCTTTAGAATTAATAATTAAAAATGTTAAGTAATTATTTATACTTTCCTTTTGAAAAATTAACAAATTTATAATTCTCACCATTTCTACCTATAAATACAATGGATTGTTGATTTTGGAAACCAAAATTCTTCAATTTGCACTGTCTGTCTCTTCTTTGCGTTCTCTGTGAAATCATATCTTGGTAGGGTTGTTAGCGAACAGAGCTTTCGAGAAACTACTCGATAAGCGTTCGTTTATGTTCGTTTATTAAGGTAAACGAACATTAACAAAAAAAATTTAGAGCTCGATTAATAAACGAACAGAGTCTGAACAGTGGTAAACTCATTTGCTAAGTGTTCGCGAACAAGCTCGTTTGTGTTTGCAAACATATATATATATATATATATATATATATATATATATATATATATATATATATATATATATATATATATTTATTTATTTATTTATTTATACATAAATTATAATAATATAAGAACGTACAAAATAAATTATTATTTCTATTTTTCTGTGTAATTACTATGGTAATTTTATGATACTGTCTCTCTATATATTTTTATACTTGAAAGAATAAAAGTATAATTACACAATATTTTATTGAGTGATACTTTTACATTAATCTTATATTCAGATAAATGTACACTTTCAAATATTAAAATGGTTTATATTTTATTTTATTATCTAATTATATAATAAAAAAATTTATTCCTGCATCGCACGGGTAAATTGAGAGAGGAGCGAAATTGATTTTTCAAATTAAGTGAGAGGGGGGAACTGTCGTGGTAGAGGTGATGGGTAAATTATGCTATGGACCCGGGTACACCTTGCAAGGTGGACTCGGATTCATGTTCATAATTTTAGAACTCTATGTTTACAATTTTTAAAAAAATTAAATGTATTTTTTAAAATGTTAATAAATAAATTAGCTTATCAAATGTAGAATTTTTTTTTATTCCAAGCTATACAGTTTTCATCCGATTACCATATTATTTGCAAACATCATTATTTTACTCTAAGAAGTCTAACTATAACACGTTCAAAAAATTAACCAAATTAATTACATAGATAAAATTAAACCCTAAGGATAAATAAAGTATAACCTAAAGAGCCAAATTTTGACATGTTTAGGTAGAATTATAGCTCTTATAACACATTATACAGTCCAACTGTTAGGCAAAAATACACAACAAATAAACATGCCCACAAATCAAACATTCATGAAATAAAGATAATCTATACACTTAAAAGAAACAGAGTTAATCTATACATACCTGCTTCAGAAATATCTTATAATCCATGAAGTACTAAGGTTCTGGATATTTTACTCCAGTAATTCTGAAATAAAGCACTAAAAACTATAATTCTAGATAATGTACTTCATTAGTGATGTAAAATAAGTATAAAAATTTACAATAACAATATATAATATACTACCAATGTCGTATACAAAAAGGTTTTCAATAATGTGTAATTCAAAACAATTACATTGATATACTATTATGTTTTCTTTGTATACAAAGATGACAACATTGCTCTATATTTACATAGAAAATATATCATCCGTATATATAATTTCTAAAACTGAGTTGCTGGACAACGAGATAATTAGCCCAATTAATACAAATCATAAACATTGATATATAAAATGTCTAAAGTTTCAGCACCGGATGCATATATATACATTGACTATTAATTGGGCAATTATTTGCTCAAATTCAAGCAATGATAACATCAGAAAACATAATCAATCAAATTCAATTCTTCAATTGCACTATATAATATTCGATATTATAATTTACATAATTGTATATCGATCTAAATATTCTTAACGTATTATAGCAAATCCATTCTGTGCAACGCACAGGCGAAAATACTAGTTATTTATAAAATAAGTTTCATGCCATCCAAAATCAATTTTTATACGGTGGACCATCCATGATCCAAAAACATCATCATTTTTTAAAGTAAAAAATATATTTTTTAAAAACGACGACCGTTATGCTTAACTAATTCCGTATTTATGATGTGCTCAGAATAAAATGAAACTACAGTGTATCTAAAATGAAACTGAATAACATGTCTTACATTATGACTGTATATTGTCAAAAAGAGACACTAGCGCCTCCACTGAGGCTTGAACCCACCTCCTTCCACATGAGGGGTGCAATCAAATGCCACTAAACCAATAGATTATTCACATATTAAAATTATATTTTAGTGGTGTAATAAAACTACATTGTGTATAAAATGAAATTTAATAACATGTTTCACATATTAAATATATATTGTCAAATGAAATTGTAGTTGAATCAAAATGATACTTTAGTTGTGCTGTAATCAGAACACAAAATATACACACGAACTAAAATATATAGTATTGTGTGAACCCTGGTACATGAATATGGATTAACCAAGATGAGGTTATTAGACTCAAATCGAATCTCATCACCAAATGTGAAAGCACTCGAGCATTTAATTAACGTGATTTACAAAATTTACGATGTCTTTATTAAAAGGATACATAAAGTCGTTCAGCGCTACGCATTAAATTCTACTGCTCATTCTATAATCTGAATAACATAATATGACATTACAAATATTTTATAATCCCAATAACATAATATGATGTTAAAATATTCGAAAGTTCATGAATCATGATGCAATATACACCAAGTGTTTCAAAACTTTTTTTAATCTCAGACACCTCTTTGAAAAAATAAAAATTTCCAGATTCATATGTATATTTAATATGGATGTTTGAAGATTTTCAAAATCTAGCCAAATTGTTTCTAGCATACTAATCGGTCAAAAAGTACATTGGAAGTATTTTTATATTATTTTTTAAAATTGATTTTTTTTTGAAAAGATTTAAAAATTGTTTAGGCATCAGTACATCGTATTTTCTTATCCATGACATTTTTGACATGCCAAGTACTATGTTGAAAGAGTTTCAAATGGTAAATATATATATATGGGATAAGTTTATGTGCGGTCAAATTTTAAACGTACGACCTCACCATTAAGTGTGTAAAAATGTATCAATCGTGTTAGAAAATACATAACAATGAAATGAACTAACGCACCACAAAACGCATTACACACAAAAAAAATGCACCTAACTTGATATCTTTAAATCCAATAAAATCGAGTACCCATATATAGAAGTATGGTATATTATCATTCCAAAGTGTTGGTAATTGGTACATACTAACACCAATGTTATCATTTTACACGCAACACATTAATAAATAATTATTATATAATCTCACTCGCTTATCCTTAATTTTTTTAAATACAAGTTAGAGGTATTAATAAATAAAAAAAAATAAGATGGTTACTTTTTAGGCTTTAATTAGGGCGGTGAGCTCTTAGTCTGGCCCCCGTTTTTGGGATCAATCTCCACCAGATTATATTCGTCATCTGCTACCTAACTACTTATTAATAGTATTATTATTTTGGCGAAGGACCTTGTGGTCCAGTGGCATCAAACATTTCCCTTTATAAGGGAGGTGGTGGGTTCGAGCCTTTCTAATAGAGTTAGTAGTATTCAAAAAAAAATAATACACAATATATGCATTATTAATTTATTTTTATTGACTGCCAAAGACCTTGTAGTCCAGTGGCATCAAACCCTTCTCTTTATACCCTTCAATAGATTGAGAAAGTAGTTATAGAGTTAGTAGTATTCAAAAAAAAATTATTTTTATTGACTAGGTTAAGAAAATTTTTTTAAAAAAATTATTTTTACGATAAACAATGTAATCAACTGCTCCGATTCTGATTTACAAAATTTCCTTATTTGCATTAATAGCATTTAATTTCTACTGCTATTTCTTTTTGGTCTCTTCTCACAGAGCTTCCCCTGTACAGCTACTTCTCTGTATCCGTCTCTCCCTCCCTCCATCTATATATATGTGTGTGTATATATGTATATCCACCCACACAAACCAATGCATTGCTGTCTGTGATCTCTGGCTGGTATGTGGAATGTTTTCTCATTCTTTTTTGTTGAATTGTTCAGTATGTGTGGGTGTGGGGATTGAGGATCATGTGATCTCAAACCCTAGGGGAAGCTAACTGCATTACTATCAATCATGTGAATTTTTATTTGATCTGGAATGAATGTCATTTTCAGGTGTTTTGCTTAATATTGTTTGATGGATTTTAATTTGCTGTTATCCCTCTTCTCAGTTATCTGCATTGGTGTTATATGACCATTTCTTGGTTTGTTAACGTTTATTGGGGTGTGCAGGGTGTAGAGTTTAGTTAAAATGGCATTTGTGTTGTCAGAATGAGATTTTTGATTACTACACACCTGCTTGTACTTGAGCTTTTATTTTGTTGTTGAGCCTATTAAGTTTTCCTCTAACTCTGTTGATGCTAAATGTGCCTTTTGATGTGAGATTTTAAGTTGGACAGGAGGGTTTAGTTTGTTAATACTAATTCACCTGGCCTCAAAATGTGAATTCAACTACACTTGAGTGTTCGACAGCCTTCATAACTAATAAAATCATGTCTTCTTATGCAGTCAACCTGAGGTTTCAAGTTCGACTGGAGTTTTTGCACTAGTGCGTTGAGTTTTCCCTGGAACTGTTAGTTGGTATTTTCATTCTGTTTCTATGTCCACACATGTAGCCCATGCTTGGTTTATGATGTTGGTTATGTTGTATGGTTAATCTGTAGTACAGTACAAGTTTCTTACGGATTATTGGCTCAAGTAGGCTAAAAAATTTGCAATCTTTGCCAAACATGTAAAAGTGCATTATGTAATTAAGCTTTTACCAACTGGGTACATGAACTCTCAACCGCACGAGTTTGTCAATTGCTGATCCTAGAATGAGGCTGGCATAAGTAGTATAAGATATGCATGTAGTTCGCTCATTGCATCATAAATGTTGGGTTGGAACTGTTTCAGAAAGTTTTCTGTATTTTGCACATTAATTTCTGATATCAATTTAGGTTTGATTTTTCGCTAATTCTAGCAACATAGTTTATTAATTTCTTACCTGAATATATATTTGATAAAGTTTTATACTTAAATTTCTTACCTGAATATATATTTGATAAAGTTTTATACTTAAACCATATTTGGTTCAAAGTAGGGGGGAGGTTTGGATTAAATGGAATGTACGTATTTTCCCCTTTTCAAGGTGATTTTGTCATTTTTGTATAATATACTGTATAACTTCTCTCTTCTTCTTCTTCTTCTTCTTCTTTTTATTTATTTATTTATTTTTTTTTTACTGTAGTTGCATTTTGTGAGCGGTTAGCTTAGAGATAGATGCCAACTGCAAGGCTGATCACTGTTGGATCTTCAGATGCAATGGAATCAGTTGAGGGGAATGATTCCCTTTACACATTGATTAGTCAAGCTACAGGGAAAGAGCCTATCATCTTAGGGGACAAACCTATACAGTGGATACAGTTACTTCATGCCTTAGAGCAGCCAGGTATTAAAATGTTTTCCTAGTGGTCTAGTTTAACTGCTCAAGGTATTAAAATGTTTTCCTAGTGGTCTAGTTTAACTGCTCAACAATGAAGGTAACCATCCATATGGTTATGAAATTCTCTTAGCTGTTATGCTTATTATTTACATTAAAAAGTCCTGCATCCACTGCTACAAGTATACAGATATAGTTGATGAATATGATAGGAAGTCCTTGCTTATCTCCTGTGCTTTTCATGCAGATCTTCCATATTGGCCTATGGTTACTCCTGTGAAGGTTCAGATGCATAAATGTGAGAAATGTTCTCAAGAATTTTTTTCATCAATTAACTACCGAAGGCATATACGCCTGCACCGTCGAGCCTTAAATTTTGACAAGGTATTCCTAGTTTGTCTTTGATTATTTAGTCTGATGATGTTGGCAGTTTCCTTTTTTGAAATCATGAAGTTATTTTGATTACTGTATTTATTAGGGTTCCAAAGTGAAACACCCCCCAAAAAAACAGATATACAAAATCCTCCAAACCAAATGTTAGAACTTGAACACTATATCTGAAGTCAGGCACGGGAATATCATTTTTATGTGACTTTACATGAATCCAAACAAAATGTGCACAATAATTCTTAGAACTGTTAATTGGCATCAGTAAATCATCATAATTCTGATAATTCCTCTTATTCTAAACAAGCTACATCAAACACACAGGGATTAAGTGCCATTCATGATGTTTCTTCCTGTTTCTCTTGAAATTCCTGTTTTTTATCAAAACCTTTAACCCTACAAGGAATCACCCATTGTCCATTGAACACCCACTCAAAAAAGCAAAGTTAGAGCACCATGAAATTATTTCTTCATTTTCTAAAATTACTTCTTCTTCTTCTTTTTTTTTTTTTTTTTTGGTTTTTTCATCAATTGTGTATCTACCCATGAACTTGATTGCTTGTGCTCTTCCACTCATGAATCACCTTCTTTAATTAGATTATTTTGGCAAAGCATTTTCATTTGTTTAACTATTTGGCTCTGATGATGTTGGTTATTTCCTTTTCTGTATTCATGCAGTTATTTATTCAATTTAAAAATTACCTTCTAGGGTTTTATTCTGTAAGTGTGACTTTATTGTGAATAGTCTTCCAATCACGAATCACCTTAATTAGTTGATTTGTTTTTTAATACCAACGACAAGATTCCTTATTACCCTTTGGTCAAGTGAGACAGCATCTTGACAAGTGATTTGGCTGAAGTTTCCTAATTGAATGTCCTTGAATATTTGGTGTTTATATTTACTTTTCTAGACCTATATTTATGGTTTTAAATTATGCAGGAGTCTCGCAAATATAGAGATTTTCTTGGAGCATTTTGGAATAAGGTAGTCAATTCCTTTCTACTGTTATACCATTGTGCATTGTTTTCCTTCAATCACAAAATGCTCATTAATGTTATCTACATGCCAGCTTTCATTGGAGGAGGTTAAAGAAGTTGCATCGTTGGATGACATTTCACTAAAGGTAATAGGATGCTTACTACATAAATCCTCATGAATATGTGAAATCAAGATACACACATATACAGAGAGAAGACTGACAAACTTGGAGTAATTGNTGCCTTAGAGCAGCCAGGTATTAAAATGTTTTCCTAGTGGTCTAGTTTAACTGCTCAACAATGAAGGTAACCATCCATATGGTTATGAAATTCTCTTAGCTGTTATGCTTATTATTTACATTAAAAAGTCCTGCATCCACTGCTACAAGTATACAGATATAGTTGATGAATATGATAGGAAGTCCTTGCTTATCTCCTGTGCTTTTCATGCAGATCTTCCATATTGGCCTATGGTTACTCCTGTGAAGGTTCAGATGCATAAATGTGAGAAATGTTCTCAAGAATTTTTTTCATCAATTAACTACCGAAGGCATATACGCCTGCACCGTCGAGCCTTAAATTTTGACAAGGTATTCCTAGTTTGTCTTTGATTATTTAGTCTGATGATGTTGGCAGTTTCCTTTTTTGAAATCATGAAGTTATTTTGATTACTGTATTTATTAGGGTTCCAAAGTGAAACACCCCCCAAAAAAACAGATATACAAAATCCTCCAAACCAAATGTTAGAACTTGAACACTATATCTGAAGTCAGGCACGGGAATATCATTTTTATGTGACTTTACATGAATCCAAACAAAATGTGCACAATAATTCTTAGAACTGTTAATTGGCATCAGTAAATCATCATAATTCTGATAATTCCTCTTATTCTAAACAAGCTACATCAAACACACAGGGATTAAGTGCCATTCATGATGTTTCTTCCTGTTTCTCTTGAAATTCCTGTTTTTTATCAAAACCTTTAACCCTACAAGGAATCACCCATTGTCCATTGAACACCCACTCAAAAAAGCAAAGTTAGAGCACCATGAAATTATTTCTTCATTTTCTAAAATTACTTCTTCTTCTTCTTTTTTTTTTTTTTTTTTGGTTTTTTCATCAATTGTGTATCTACCCATGAACTTGATTGCTTGTGCTCTTCCACTCATGAATCACCTTCTTTAATTAGATTATTTTGGCAAAGCATTTTCATTTGTTTAACTATTTGGCTCTGATGATGTTGGTTATTTCCTTTTCTGTATTCATGCAGTTATTTATTCAATTTAAAAATTACCTTCTAGGGTTTTATTCTGTAAGTGTGACTTTATTGTGAATAGTCTTCCAATCACGAATCACCTTAATTAGTTGATTTGTTTTTTAATACCAACGACAAGATTCCTTATTACCCTTTGGTCAAGTGAGACAGCATCTTGACAAGTGATTTGGCTGAAGTTTCCTAATTGAATGTCCTTGAATATTTGGTGTTTATATTTACTTTTCTAGACCTATATTTATGGTTTTAAATTATGCAGGAGTCTCGCAAATATAGAGATTTTCTTGGAGCATTTTGGAATAAGGTAGTCAATTCCTTTCTACTGTTATACCATTGTGCATTGTTTTCCTTCAATCACAAAATGCTCATTAATGTTATCTACATGCCAGCTTTCATTGGAGGAGGTTAAAGAAGTTGCATCGTTGGATGACATTTCACTAAAGGTAATAGGATGCTTACTACATAAATCCTCATGAATATGTGAAATCAAGATACACACATATACAGAGAGAAGACTGACAAACTTGGAGTAATTGTTTTAGGAAATTCCTGGGACCTTACTTGTCAAGACACTGACAGAGTCTCTCCAAACATCAAGTGCCTGGATGTGGAGTCTTCCAACTGTTTATATGAAAGCTGGCGCTACCTTAATGGTAAGGTTGCAATGGTGATTTTTTCTGCCAACCCGCGTAATCTTCAAGTTCTAGTATTTCTCTTTCTTGTTTTTTTGATTTCCTTGCTAAGTAGGCATTTTTTGCAGGATATTATTGAAGCCAAACCTTCTAGGCTTCCAATATCATCCCAGGAATTATTTAGTGTCCTTGATGACGCTAGTGAGGGAACATTTCTATGTGCTGGAACAGCAGACTCGATGCAAAAATATTTATTCGATGATGAAGTTATAAAAGTTTGCCTCGAGCTGAGGAATTTAGCTGCATGCATATGCTTTGCTTTTGAACAGAAACTGGTATACTATACGCATCTGTTAATAATTGACAACCTTTGTGTGATCAACGTTTAGTTGTGCATAGATGTTCTCTTTTGGCTGAACTCTCTTGTAAAATGGATTTAATCCTCCTACCTTGATTAGTGTTGTTCCTTTGTGATCAGGTAAAAGCATGGATTGCTGACAAAGAAGCTGAGGCATTGAGATGCCAGAAATTGCTTGTGGAGGAGGAAGAAGCTGCTCAGAGAAGGTATGTTGTACTTATTCATATTTAATGTGCCAAACTGTTTTCAAGAGGTGCTTCTTCTAATGCCAATTGCCAAAAGGACATTTGTGTTTTCATTTGAGACAATATTTCGAATTTAATCATTTGACTTTATGATGTATTTCCATTTATGTGAGTGATTTCTCTTCTTCGGATGACTACTCTAAAAATATGAACAGGCAAACAGAGTTATTGGAAAAGAAAAGACAGAAAAAGCTAAGGCAGAAGGAACTGAGGGCAAAGGATCAAATGAGTGAGGAAAAAGCGAGCCTTGGTGGGACTGCTGATTCTTCAGAAAATGCACTGGTGGCAGAAATATCCAGTCCTCCCACCCTGTTTGATTCCGACTCCAATACTCTTGATGTAGCAGAGGATGTCTCCGGCCTACAAAATGACTGTGAAGTGATGATGATTGGGTCAATATCTGTGCCTGTGAAAAATTGCCCTATTCACACACGCCGCACGAACTTGGCAAAAGCACATGATCAAAGTGGATGTGATCTCAGCCTTGGCAGCAAAACCAGTGTGCCATCTGATGATTGGGTTCATGTGACCAGGCGTGGGAAGGGGCCAAAGGGCAGACAAGACAATGAAGAGCGTGCTTCAGTGGAAGTTGGTGATCAAAATCTATCCTGTGCAATGTCTGTGCAACCATATGCTCCTGATGGCAAAACTCATTCTCATCAGCTGCCATTCTCCAGTGGCACTGTAAAAACTTTTCTTATAAAGAGTATGTTCTCCGTTTCTCCAATTTATTTAACTAATTATTGTTAAATATCTATTTGGGTGAACTGACTGATCTGAAAAACAATGCAGGATGGAATGAGGTCGTCTCAGCTGATCATGTGAAGTTGGTCATTTCTGCTGTTCCTAAATCTCAAGGAAGTCCCAGCACCCAGAGCAGCCTTAAAAAATCTGCTCCTCCACCTTCAGCACCCAAGAATATGGCTCACTGATTTGTGCTTGATATCCGATAATCACTGGATGTGGAGTTTGGAGTTTGGCTGGCAACTTCGTTGATGGAAGTCCTGAAGTCTGCCACTCTCTTTTGATGATCATAAAGTGTTAAAGCTCACGATCCTGATTATTGGAAGATTGCTCTGTTTGGTGGCAAGGAGCTCGGGGGAGGAAGATGGTGACCTTGGTAACCGATTTGGAGGTAGTCTCTGTTCCGGTGGCAATTCTTTGGAACTATCAAGAAATCGGTGGTTGTTATTTTGATTCCGGCGAGATGTCAGTTAGGTGCTCTGTTTGTTGTGCTCCGGTGATCTCACCATGGAACCCGGTAGATGGTGGTCTGAAAGGAGTTTGTTCTGTTCGTGCCAGTCTCTTTGCTTTGGATTGCTGACTGATCGGTCTTACATGACGGAGTCCTCACGTTTTCCGGCGACCACTTTGGTGGCCGGCGGATATCTAAGTAATTAATGCATGCATTTAGTTTGGGCGGTGGCCGACATGGGGCTTTACAACGAAATGGCAGTGCAATTATTTTCATGGGAAATTCACATGTTATTATTGCACTTGAAATTTGAAGCTTCCCTCCTGATAATTATGCTGCATGCATGTGCATGGATATTTTGTTAAAGGGGGCTTGACGTAAACAGATGTGGATCGGAATTATTTCTGAATTATTGCATTGGGCTTCAATTGGAAGGACTTGGATGTTAATTGTTTGGGATTTGATCTATTGGAATTAGCAGATTGCTTAAGAATGATTTTATTATCAAGTTGGGCTTGGAATTAAGTGATGCTGGGCGCAAGCCACATTTATTGTGGATTCTTTTTATTTTTGGACTTGAGCTGCTGAACTCGAATTTTGGATTGGGCCAAGAAATTTTAAGATTTAGCCTTTGTAATTCGTTTTCGAATGGGCTTTACTTTTTTTGGACTTTTAGTCTTATCAAAAGTTTAATGGGCTTTACTTGATGTAATTTAATTTTGATTCAGCCGTGGGCTGATGTTGCGTATGTTTTTTGGGTTTCTTAATTGAGGCCCAATGCATCTTATTTCTTGTAATTTCAGGGGTATGCCCCGGTATCTTTGTACATATTTGTTTGGTTTTAATAAATTTACATTCACTCAATTGAGCATGCAGAAGAGTCGGCTTATCTAGGTGTGAGGTGTTGTCAAACTATTGGTTTAAATAGACCTGATCTGGTTTCTGAAGTTTGGCCTATGCTTGAGCCAATGAAATACTTGCGCACATTGCCCCCCTCAGATTCGAATTCGTCTTGCTTTGCTTCCAAGACTCAAAAGCGAATGCCATCTCATTTTGTCTGTCCTATTCCCCAGATAAGAGTCGTGATAACTCTGTTTAACTGCTCAAGAGTCGACACAAGGCACCTCTCACTTAGGTTCCTAGTTTTATCCATATTGCATATCTCTTGAAATTATTAGCCAAGTTTCATCTAATGTTGAAAACAGAGATTTTGTTTCCTTTCAAAATGTAGATATTGGGAACATTCCCACAAAGACACACAACATTTATTTGAAAATGTTATTCTCAAGCTAAACTTCTCCCAAAGGTTGAATCCACAACCCCAAGGGCCTCCCACACCCCGACCTAATAGAGCATATGACAGGATGTAAATCACAGTAACTCAGTGGTTTAGCAGTCAGTAGTTTAGCAGTCAGTAGCAAGTGTCTGTGCGCACAAGGAATATGCCCACTTTAGACATAATCTCCACACTGCTGATCTTGGTAAATACTGCCTACTGAACAGCTGTGTGGGCTTCAAGCTAAACTGCTCTATGGGATGCAGTATACCTGGTCTTCCATGTAGCACTTTATGATTTAACATTTGCTTTGTGTTTTTTTCGCTTTTGGGGTTTACAGGAAGTGATGGAAGATCCATACATAGCAGCTGATGGGTTTACATATGAAGCGGATGCTATCAAATTAAAGGATGGTTGTATAGTGGTCATGAGACCTCGCCAATGACAAAAGGATGGTTGTATAGTGGTCATGAGACCTCGCCAATGACAAACCTGACACTTGATCATTGCGATCTAATCCCCAACTACGCTCTCTACTATGCCATTCAGGAATGGCAACAGCAGCCCTGAAACGGTAACTCGTTCCGTTCCTAAGTTTAATACACAATATAACATGTGCACAAATATTGGCATTTCATTTATGTATAGTTGATGAGTTATAAACTACACTGCAGTTAATGGAGTTGCATCTGTTTAGGACAGAATCTATATCTATATATATATAATAACAGAAGTGCCTGGAACATTTTTCCCTCCCAAACTCTCAGGGGCATTTTTGTAATATCAAATATTTGGATAAAAAATCATTTAAAACTAAAATTAATTATACTTTCCTTTTATAACCTTTTGCTTTACCATTTGTGCTATATATATCACCATACTCTCTCTTTCTTGTCTCACAAATATTATATTCTAATAAGCCACTAAAACAAACTTAAAACACATCTCAGTCTCCCTATCTTTCGTTTCTCTCCTCTATCTCTCACCTTCCAGGTCTGATCTCACCACATAAAAACACAATGAAGAAGAAAGCCCGGAGGCGCAATCGTTCCACCATCGAAGAAGAAGAAGAAACCAGATTTGCTCTCACGCCGTCGTTCCAGATATGATCTCACCGCTACACGGTTGCCATTACATCAAAGAAGAAGAAGAAAGCTCGATCGCCGTTCTTGAGAAGTATGTTTTGTTGCATACATTTCTTCTCCAACCAAGCATCCTCTCCACCAAATCCACATACATACATTTCTTCTTCTTTTTTTTTTCTTTTTTACGAATTTAGTCATACAGATTATTTTTCGCTCATCAACAAATTAAGATTTCAAGATTAATTACATTCATGTGTTTTATATATTGAAAAATTAACTTTCAAAATCTAAATCCTTTTTTATTTTTTAAAATCTTTAAAAATTTATTTATCATTCGGGACAATCACGTGTCAGTGTGTCACATGTTGAATTAAAAAAAATAAAAAATGTAACTTTGCATACACAAAACACTTTAAAATTAAAGACTTAATAATGAACCGTGAA
>NC_044918.1:30506104-30508991 GCF_003576645.1 Ipomoea triloba
CACCGCATAGACTCCTTCTCCGACAATCATGTTTGTCAACATCTAATGTTGAAAACAGAGATTTTGTTTCCTTTCAAAATGTAGATATTGGGAACATTCCCACAAAGACACACAACATTTATTTGAAAATGTTATTCTCAAGCTAAACTTCTCCCAAAGGTTGAATCCACAACCCCAAGGGCCTCCCACACCCCGACCTAATAGAGCATATGACAGGATGTAAATCACAGTAACTCAGTGGTTTAGCAGTCAGTAGTTTAGCAGTCAGTAGCAAGTGTCTGTGCGCACAAGGAATATGCCCACTTTAGACATAATCTCCACACTGCTGATCTTGGTAAATACTGCCTACTGAACAGCTGTGTGGGCTTCAAGCTAAACTGCTCTATGGGATGCAGTATACCTGGTCTTCCATGTAGCACTTTATGATTTAACATTTGCTTTGTGTTTTTTTCGCTTTTGGGGTTTACAGGAAGTGATGGAAGATCCATACATAGCAGCTGATGGGTTTACATATGAAGCGGATGCTATCAAATTAAAGGATGGTTGTATAGTGGTCATGAGACCTCGCCAATGACAAACCTGACACTTGATCATTGCGATCTAATCCCCAACTACGCTCTCTACTATGCCATTCAGGAATGGCAACAGCAGCCCTGAAACGGTAACTCGTTCCGTTCCTAAGTTTAATACACAATATAACATGTGCACAAATATTGGCATTTCATTTATGTATAGTTGATGAGTTATAAACTACACTGCAGTTAATGGAGTTGCATCTGTTTAGGACAGAATCTATATCTATATATATATAATAACAGAAGTGCCTGGAACATTTTTCCCTCCCAAACTCTCAGGGGCATTTTTGTAATATCAAATATTTGGATAAAAAATCATTTAAAACTAAAATTAATTATACTTTCCTTTTATAACCTTTTGCTTTACCATTTGTGCTATATATATCACCATACTCTCTCTTTCTTGTCTCACAAATATTATATTCTAATAAGCCACTAAAACAAACTTAAAACACATCTCAGTCTCCCTATCTTTCGTTTCTCTCCTCTATCTCTCACCTTCCAGGTCTGATCTCACCACATAAAAACACAATGAAGAAGAAAGCCCGGAGGCGCAATCGTTCCACCATCGAAGAAGAAGAAGAAACCAGATTTGCTCTCACGCCGTCGTTCCAGATATGATCTCACCGCTACACGGTTGCCATTACATCAAAGAAGAAGAAGAAAGCTCGATCGCCGTTCTTGAGAAGTATGTTTTGTTGCATACATTTCTTCTCCAACCAAGCATCCTCTCCACCAAATCCACATACATACATTTCTTCTTCTTTTTTTTTTCTTTTTTACGAATTTAGTCATACAGATTATTTTTCGCTCATCAACAAATTAAGATTTCAAGATTAATTACATTCATGTGTTTTATATATTGAAAAATTAACTTTCAAAATCTAAATCCTTTTTTATTTTTTAAAATCTTTAAAAATTTATTTATCATTCGGGACAATCACGTGTCAGTGTGTCACATGTTGAATTCAACATGTGACACACTGACGTGATTGTCCCGAATGATAAATAAATTTTTAAAGATTTTAAAAAATAAAAAGGATTTAGATTTTGAAAGTTAATTTTTCAATATATAAAACACATGAATGTAATTAATCTTGAAATCTTAATTGTTGATGAGCGAAAAATAATCTGTATGACTAAATTCGTAAAAAAAAAAAAAAAGAAGAAGAAATGTATGTATGTGGATTTGGTGGAGAATGCTTGGTTGGAGAAGAAATGTATGCAACAAAACATACTTCTCAAGAACGGCGATCGAGCTTTCTTCTTCTTCTTTGATGTAATGGCAACCGTGTAGCGGTGAGATCATATCTGGAACGACGGCGTGAGAGCAATCTGGTTTCTTCTTCTTCTTCGATGGTGGAACGATTGCGCCTCCGGGCTTTCTTCTTCATTGTGTTTTTATGTGGTGAGATCAGATCTGGAAGGTGAGAGATAGAGGAGAGAAACGAAAGATAGGGAGACTGAGATGTGTTTTAAGTTTGTTTTAGTGGCTTATTAGAATATAATATTTGTGAGACAAGAAAGGAGAGTATGGTGATATATAGCACAAATGGTAAAGCAAAAGGTTATAAAAGGAAAGTATAATTAATTTTAATTTTAAATGATTTTTTATCCAAATATTTGATATTACAAAAATGCCCCTGAGAGTTTGGGAGGGAAAATGTTCCAGGCACTTCTGTTATTATATATATATAGATATAGATTCTGTCCTAAACAGATGCAACTCCATTAACTGCAGTGTAGTTTATAACTCATCAACTATACATAAATGAAATGCCAATATTTGTGCACATGTTATATTGTGTATTAAACTTAGGAACGGAACGAGTTACCGTTTCAGGGCTGCTGTTGCCATTCCTGAATGGCATAGTAGAGAGCGTAGTTGGGGATTAGATCGCAATGATCAAGTGTCAGGTTTGTCATTGGCGAGGTCTCATGACCACTATACAACCATCCTTTAATTTGATAGCATCCGCTTCATATGTAAACCCATCAGCTGCTATGTATGGATCTTCCATCACTTCCTGTAAACCCCAAAAGCGAAAAAAACACAAAGCAAATGTTAATCATAAAGTGCTACATGGAAGACCAGGTATACTGCATCCCATAGAGCAGTTTAGCTTGAAGCCCACACAGCTGTTCAGTAGGCAGTATTTACCAAGATCAGCAGTGTGGAGATTATGTCTAAAGTGGGCATATTCCTTGTGCGCACAGACACTTGCTACTGACTGCTAAACTACTGACTGCTAAACCACTGAGTTACTGTGATTACATCCTGTCATATGCTCTATTAGGTCGGGGTGTGGGGA
>NC_044918.1:30509016-30511083 GCF_003576645.1 Ipomoea triloba
TTAAAAAAAAAATAAAAAATGTAACTTTGCATACACAAAACACTTTAAAATTAAAGACTTAATAATGAACCGTGAACACCGCATAGACTCCTTCTCCGACAATCATGTTTGTCAAATGAATTTAGAATAAATTAAATTAAAAAATTCATACAATTAATTAATAAATTTATAAAAATAAAAAGATACATACAAATAATTAATTAATTTTATTTAAAATTATAATTATTATTATAATTAAAAATTAAAGAATTAAGAAACTAATTGTAATAATTGTCCATACTTCATATACACTAATAATTATTATTCTATACAGATATTTCTATTTTTCAAAATTAAGTAATTAATTAAATAGAGTGTAGTATAATTAAGGAATTATTATTTTGCTAAAATTAATGAATTAATTGTAGTAAAACTAATAATAGTCATATTATTACACTAACAATTATTATTCAAATTAAGATAATAATTATTCATAATACTATACATTTATTACTATTTTATGAAATTAAAGAATTAGTTGAATAAATTTTAATAAAATTAAGAAATTATTATTTTGCTAATTGAGAAATTAATTATAGTAGAGCTAATAATGGTCAGATTAGTATACTAATAATTATTATTCTATTTACGCTAATAATTATTCATATTACTATACAATTATTAGTATTCATATGGTAATTAATAGATTGTTTTTATATATGGTAAATAAGTTAATAATTAGACAAATTACTATACATATATTACCAATTAAGTCATTTATCACCTTTTATTAGGTTTTCCGTAAAATAAAAATTCGACATATTAATATTCGAAATGATTGTACTATAATATTAAGAAATAAGGTATTAAAGAATTAATTCTAATTAATCAAATAATGATCCAGACTACAAAAAAATATCTTTACACCATTTCACACTTTTTAATAGGTTGTTTTTAAATATGGTAATTAAGTCAATAATGAGATAGATTACAATACATATATTACTGATTAATTAAATAATGATCCAGACTCATATATAGTTATATACTAAACTCAAGAAACTTACTATTTATTGTTTACCTCATTCTAGAGCAATATATATATACATACTCACATACTTACATATTTTAATTGAAAAGGAATTTAACTTTAGAAACAAAAATGACAAGTTGGATATTACTTAAGATTTTACCATGTATTAAACTCTAAATAATTGTGCTAAACTAATAAGTTAAGATTTCAAGATTAATTACATTCACGTGTTTTATTGAAAAATTAACTTTTAAAATCTAAATCCTTTTTTATTTTTTAAAATCTTTGAAAGTTTATTTATCATTCAGGACAATCATGTGTCAGTGTGTCACATGCTGAAGTAAAAAATAAAAAATGTAACTTTGCATACACAAAACAATTTAAAAATAAAGACTTAATGAACCGTGAGCATCGGAGAAACTCCTTCTGCGACAATCATGTTTGGCAAATAAATTTAAAATAAATTAAATTAAAAAATTCATACAATTAATTATTACATTTATAAAAATAAAAAGATACATACAATTAATTAATTAATTTTATTTACAATTATAATTATTATAATTAAATAATTAAAGAATTAAGAAATTAATTGTAATAATTGTACAGACTTCATATTAATACACTAATAATTATTATTCTATACAGATATTTCTATTTTCAAAATTATGTAATTAATTAAATAGACTTTAATATAATTAAGGAATTATTATTTCACTAAAATTAATGAATTAATTGTAGTAAAGCTAATAATGGTCAGATTAGTACACTAACAATTATTATTCAAAATACTATACAATTATTACTATTTTATGAAATTAAAGAATTAGTTGAATAAATTTTAGTAAAATTAAGAAATTATTATTTTGCTAATTGAGAAATTAATTATAGTAAAGCCAATAATGGTCAGATTAGTATACTAATAATTATTATTTTAATTACGCTAATAATTATTCATATTACTATACAATTATTAGTATTCATATGGTAATTAATAGATTGTTTTTATATATGGTAAATAAGTTAATAATTAGACAAATTACTATACATATATT
>NC_044918.1:30511459-30512561 GCF_003576645.1 Ipomoea triloba
CTAGCGATTTTTGCAACCTTGCATATATTACTAATTAAGTCATTTTCTCACCTTTTATTAGGTTGTCCGTAAAATAAAAATTTGATATATTAATATTCAAAATGATTGTACTATAATAATATTAAGAAATAAGGAATTAAAGAATTAATTTTAATTAATAAAATAATGATCTAGACTACAAAAAATATCATTACATCATTTCACACTTTTTAATAGGTTGTTTTTAAATATGGTAATTAAGTCAATAATGAGATAAATTACTATACATATATTACTAATTAATCAAATAATGATCCAGACTCATATATAGTTATATACTAAACTCATGAAACTTACTATTTATTTTAGAACGATATATAGATACATTATACATACTCACATACTTACATATTTTAATTGAAAAGAAATTTGACTTTAGAAACAAAANTATGTAAGTTCGACAAGTAAACTAAGAGCGAAAATACAACCGGGTAACTTGAGCTCAACTCGGAAAATATTTAAGCTTAAGGTAAACTTGTGTGAACATCTTAGAAAGTCTCGTGTTGTAATTTCATAGATAGATCAGAAGAAGGCACGGGACAACACTGGAGGAATAAGGGTCTGCGAGACATCAACTAAGTCTCGAGACATAAGTAGAGTCCGAGAGATAGGATCTCTCGATACAACAATCCAGTTCGAGACATAAGCAGAGTTCGAGAGATAGATCTCTCGATACATGGGGATCAAGACATCAAACAATCGAGACATCAATCTTGGTCTCGATAAACTGACATTTCTCCAAAAGGCTGAATGACGGTCAGGAAGCATGAATAAAGTTTGGAGAAGAAGAATATCATGGAGATAAAATATTAAGGAGGTGCCAGAAGTGGATGCCACATCAGAATTCCACAACAAACGGATAGAAGGTGCACTAATCCAAAGTCAGTCTTATTCCCTAAAACGAGGATCAATGGGAATTTAAAAAGAGTAACTTTTACCAAAAGTAGCAAGTGGAGCATGTACTCAAGAAAGTGGATTATAGAATATCCACTACCAAACAAAAGGTTCAAGTTACAAGACCACCACTCCATGAAAAATGCTGAAAAGATGCAAGTCCCATACA
>NC_044918.1:30512704-30525340 GCF_003576645.1 Ipomoea triloba
AACGAGGATCAATGGGAATTTAAAAAGAGTAACTTTTACCAAAAGTAGCAAGTGGAGCATGGACTCAAGAAAGTGGATTATGGAATATCCACTACCAAACAAAAGGTTCAAGTTACAAGACCACCACTCCATGAAAAATGCTGAAAAGATGCAAGTCCCATACACAGCATGGGAGACAAATTTCAAACGGAATAATTTTCCCTCCAACGGAATTATTCCTTTACTCTCATATAAAAAGGACGTGAAGACACAGATCAAAAAAAAAAAGAGGAGGAATTTTCGTAAGAGATCGGTTCGATTCAAAAATCTTAAGAGGTGTCTATTTCAAACGTTCAAGTGCCTGAGCTCAATCCGGAATATCATCCTGATATTCAAAATAGCGAGAAAACACATCTTAGTGTTTGAGAGAGTTACAAAGCCAAAACTGCTATACATCTAGAAGGTGACCGAAGCTGCTCTACATCGAAGTTGATTCAACGATAGCTTTTGGTCAGATTGGAGCTTGTTACATTCAACTGTGACAACCAAAGGTCCTTGCTTTGGATTAAGCAAGAAGAGGCGGAGTAACCTGGGAGCTGTCTTGTGAAGATCCGGAGGCTTGAGGCGGGCTTGGTGAGCAAAGCTCAAGTGCTCGATAGGTGGAGTAACAAGAAGCGGGGCGAAAAACCTGAGGCTTGAGGCGGGCTTGGTGAGCAAAGCTCAAGTGCTCGATAGGTGGAGTAACAAGAAGCGGGGCGAAAAACCTGAGGCTTGAGGCGGGCTTCGTGATCAAAGCTCAAGCGCTCGATATTGTACTGAAAAGGGAAGTTTTAGTGCAATCCTTCTAGGGAGTTTCTGGAAAAAGAGTGGATGTAGGCGGGTTGGCCGAACCACTTAAAAATCTCTCTCGCATTTACTTTCTGCTTTTATCTCTCGCTATCTAACTCTCGAACTGCACTACATATAACCGCACCTCTCGAACTAACTCAAACTCGTGCTAACTAAAAGGGGATAACCTTTCCGCTGCGCATAAAACTTTGTCTTCATCTTGTGAGGTATCGGACCTAAACATCCTAAGTCCTATACACACGAGAAGTCGAAAAAGATTTGCAAAATCTTATACAAGTCTATTCACCCCCCCCTCTAGACTTGTACCCCATCCCCTTGGGACCAACAATTGGTATCAGAGCAAGTTCTCTGATCGATATAAACCTTCGTTTATATTGCCTAGAGATCATTCTTTGAAAAATCTTTTGAAAATATTTTCAAAGCACGAAATAATTTTTAAAATGGACAGCATGTTGTCGAGACATCTCCTTTTTGATCTTAGCAGGTTCGATGACTGGAAAACACGCATGCTTGCGTATCTATCAGCCCTCCGTGATGAGATGGCCGAAGTGATAACATCTGGACCAGTCAAGATTTTAATGGTAAACACGGCTGCTGAGCAAACCAGGGAAACACCAAAGTACATCCCAAAACCTAGGGAAGAATGGACAAGTGATGATAGGAAGAGAAACAACCTGGACAACATTGCCAAGGATATTCTCTTCAGAGCTATAGACGAAACCATCTTCCCAAAAGTAAGAAAGTGCAAAACGGCGAAAGAGGTATGGGATACTTTGATGTTAATTGGTGAAGGTGACGAACAGGAAAAGGAGAACAAGCTCACCGTGGCCATGAAGAAGTTCGAGGACTTCAAGATGAAGCCAGGGGAGAGCATCGACAGCATGGAATCTCGGTTCATGAAGCTATCAATCGAGATCAGCGATCTCGAGAAGGAGATTCCACAAAAGGAGCTAAACCTGAAGGTCTTACAAGGCCTTACCAAGGAGTGGGAAATGAAGGTGATCACAATGCGTGATCACAGGGATTTGAAGAACACCACAACCGACCAACTTTTCAGAGATCTCAAAGCCTTCGAATTTGAGATGCTTCCGAGAGATGAGGACGTGGTGGACAGACGGAATGTGGCACTGGTTGCTGATCAACCATCCACCTCTTCAAGGTCAGATCCTAATCCCACTAATATGTTATCTGACGAACAGTTTGCTCTCTTCATGAGGAAATTCAGGAAATTCATGAGGAAGTCAACGGAGAGCAACACAAGTTCACCTTCCTCCTCAAGAAGGAACAATGAGAAACATTCATCCAGAAGGATAGAGGAGGAAAATCAGGGTCTCTGCTACAACTGCAGGAGACCAGGGCACTTCAAGGCTGAATGTCCTTACCCTATAGTAAGTAAGTATCAAGGCCAAGAAGGCAGGGATTCCAGGAGAAAGGAGGAATCCAAAGAGAAGCCAGCACAAAGTGGCTTCAAGGGAGATTCAAGGAAACATCTGCGCAGAAAGGCGCTTGTTGCTGAGGAACTCGAGAGAGCAATCGAGGAGTCTGAGACATCGAGCTCCAGTGAAGGCAGCAGCAGCTCAGAAGATGAGAGGGGACTCATCTGCTTATACACCGAGGAAGAAGAGGATCAATGTCTAATGGCCATTGACAATGAGGTAACCTCCACTTCCACATCTCGCTGCTCTACCTCTACCTCTCGTTGTTCTTCGTTCAGAAGCGATGAAGATCCCTTTGAGATGCTTGAAACACTTAAAAGGGATCTCGGTATCGCTAACAGCACTCATGCCAAAATCCGGGAAGAAAACAGCAAGCTAACCGCTGAAAGAGATATGCTTAAGAATGTCTCGAAAGAGAATTCGGAGCTAACTCTCAAAGTAAGTGAGCTAGAAGCCAAAGTAATCCTACTGGCTGAAGAGTGCAAAGCTCGAGAGACCAGAGAGCTTAATCTTAGAAAGGTCATAGCATCATACACGAATTCCTCCAAAGCTATGGAGAAAATGGTAAATGATCACAGACCTACTAGTGATAGAACCGGTCTAGGGTTCCGTCAAGACTGTCTCTCGAGAGATAAACAGACCAATGGTTTGGGAACTCCAAATAATGGAGGATCTCAACCCAAACCAAACAAAGGTCATAAAAGACCAACAGAAAAGACCAGAGTAGCTATTCATAAACCGTCCCTATACACCAGCAATGGAAAGTATAGGAAAGCTACGAAGAATGGCCGGGTAAACAATATCGAGAGATCACCTTGCTATCTCTCGCAAGGCCATTCCAAGTACAAAANTTGCCTAGAGATCATTCTTTGAAAAATCTTTTGAAAATATTTTCAAAGCACGAAATAATTTTTAAAATGGACAGCATGTTGTCGAGACATCTCCTTTTTGATCTTAGCAGGTTCGATGACTGGAAAACACGCATGCTTGCGTATCTATCAGCCCTCCGTGATGAGATGGCCGAAGTGATAACATCTGGACCAGTCAAGATTTTAATGGTAAACACGGCTGCTGAGCAAACCAGGGAAACACCAAAGTACATCCCAAAACCTAGGGAAGAATGGACAAGTGATGATAGGAAGAGAAACAACCTGGACAACATTGCCAAGGATATTCTCTTCAGAGCTATAGACGAAACCATCTTCCCAAAAGTAAGAAAGTGCAAAACGGCGAAAGAGGTATGGGATACTTTGATGTTAATTGGTGAAGGTGACGAACAGGAAAAGGAGAACAAGCTCACCGTGGCCATGAAGAAGTTCGAGGACTTCAAGATGAAGCCAGGGGAGAGCATCGACAGCATGGAATCTCGGTTCATGAAGCTATCAATCGAGATCAGCGATCTCGAGAAGGAGATTCCACAAAAGGAGCTAAACCTGAAGGTCTTACAAGGCCTTACCAAGGAGTGGGAAATGAAGGTGATCACAATGCGTGATCACAGGGATTTGAAGAACACCACAACCGACCAACTTTTCAGAGATCTCAAAGCCTTCGAATTTGAGATGCTTCCGAGAGATGAGGACGTGGTGGACAGACGGAATGTGGCACTGGTTGCTGATCAACCATCCACCTCTTCAAGGTCAGATCCTAATCCCACTAATATGTTATCTGACGAACAGTTTGCTCTCTTCATGAGGAAATTCAGGAAATTCATGAGGAAGTCAACGGAGAGCAACACAAGTTCACCTTCCTCCTCAAGAAGGAACAATGAGAAACATTCATCCAGAAGGATAGAGGAGGAAAATCAGGGTCTCTGCTACAACTGCAGGAGACCAGGGCACTTCAAGGCTGAATGTCCTTACCCTATAGTAAGTAAGTATCAAGGCCAAGAAGGCAGGGATTCCAGGAGAAAGGAGGAATCCAAAGAGAAGCCAGCACAAAGTGGCTTCAAGGGAGATTCAAGGAAACATCTGCGCAGAAAGGCGCTTGTTGCTGAGGAACTCGAGAGAGCAATCGAGGAGTCTGAGACATCGAGCTCCAGTGAAGGCAGCAGCAGCTCAGAAGATGAGAGGGGACTCATCTGCTTATACACCGAGGAAGAAGAGGATCAATGTCTAATGGCCATTGACAATGAGGTAACCTCCACTTCCACATCTCGCTGCTCTACCTCTACCTCTCGTTGTTCTTCGTTCAGAAGCGATGAAGATCCCTTTGAGATGCTTGAAACACTTAAAAGGGATCTCGGTATCGCTAACAGCACTCATGCCAAAATCCGGGAAGAAAACAGCAAGCTAACCGCTGAAAGAGATATGCTTAAGAATGTCTCGAAAGAGAATTCGGAGCTAACTCTCAAAGTAAGTGAGCTAGAAGCCAAAGTAATCCTACTGGCTGAAGAGTGCAAAGCTCGAGAGACCAGAGAGCTTAATCTTAGAAAGGTCATAGCATCATACACGAATTCCTCCAAAGCTATGGAGAAAATGGTAAATGATCACAGACCTACTAGTGATAGAACCGGTCTAGGGTTCCGTCAAGACTGTCTCTCGAGAGATAAACAGACCAATGGTTTGGGAACTCCAAATAATGGAGGATCTCAACCCAAACCAAACAAAGGTCATAAAAGACCAACAGAAAAGACCAGAGTAGCTATTCATAAACCGTCCCTATACACCAGCAATGGAAAGTATAGGAAAGCTACGAAGAATGGCCGGGTAAACAATATCGAGAGATCACCTTGCTATCTCTCGCAAGGCCATTCCAAGTACAAAAGGAGCTACATTCCATATAATGCGCCTCAAGGCAAATATGGAAGGTCTGAGATCCACAGAGTTAGGAACTCACGGATGGAGAAAGGCAGACTCTATCCATCTAGTGAGAATTGGTCATCGAATCATAATTTCTGGAAGAAACCTCACTTTCAGCAATTTCACATGACCAAACAGCGTATGAAAGGCATGGTGCATAAGCCGACCGAAAAGTCTATACCTAAGTTGATGTATGCACCAAAGAGGCCCAAAACCTTTGCTAGCATTCCTTATGATTATCAAACATACAATGGCTACATTGCACCTAGGCCCGGAGTAATGGGTCCAAGGTATAAATGGATGCCTAAACTTACTAACCAACCAGGACCCAAAGTTTGGGTACCTAAATCTGCTTGATCTGCTTGCAGGACACCAGGGACACATGGTTCATTGACAGTGGATGTTCGAGACATATGACGGGAAACTTAACACTGCTAGAGAACATCCATCCTATCGAAGGTCCCCTGGTGACATTTGGAGACAACGAGAAGAAAGGGCGCACAAAGGCTATTGGTGAAATTCATAAGAATGAATTGGTGATCAAGGGGGTATCCTACGTTGAGGGGCTCAAATTCAACCTCCTTAGCACAAGCCAGTTCTGTGACAAGGGCTACAGAGTAATCTTCACCAAAGGCAAGTGCCAAATTATACAAGAGGAATCTCTCGAAGTCGTCCTGGAAGCAGCAAGGAAAGGAACCATGTACATAGTGGATTGGAGATCTGCCAAACCATCCCTATGTATGCTGGCAAGGAGCAAGGAAGACTTATGCTGGGATTGGCACAGTAAGCTTAACCATCTGAACTTCAAAACTATCAACAAGCTTACTACGAGGAACCTTGTGGAAGGACTGCCCAAAGTTACGTTTCGAAAGGACAAGATTTGTGAGGCATGTCAACGATGCAAACAGACCAAATCCTCTTTCAAAGCCAAAGCCGAGACATCATCTACTAGACCACTAAGTCTTCTCCATATGGACTTATTTGGCCCAGTAGACCCACCCAGCATGAGAGGAAGAAAGTACACTCTTGTGGTAGTAGATGACTACACAAGATTCACCTGGACCGTGTTCTTAACCAAGAAAAGCGAGACAAAAGTTGCCTTACCAAACCTTCTGAAGCAGGTTCAAATTGAAAAGGATGTCTCGATACTAAAGATTCGGTCAGATCAAGGTGGAGAGTTCGTTAATCAAGTTATCGAGAGCTACTGCAACGAAAACGGTATTCGTCATCAGTTGTCAGCTGCTCGAACGCCTCAACAGAACAGGGTTGCTGAAAGAAGGAACAGAACTCTCAAGGAAGCCGCAAGGACCATGCTCTCGCAAGCTAACATATCTCAAGGATTTTGGGCAGAAGCAATCAACACAGCGTGCTATACCCAAAATCGGTCCTTGATTGTGAAAGGAGTTGGAAAGACTCCATATGAGTTGTGGAATGGAAGGAAACCAAATGTAAGCTACTTCCACACATTCGGGTGCAAATGCTATGTCCACAACAATGGGAAAACTCAGCTAAGAACCTTTGATGAAAAGGCAGAGGATGGAGTATTTCTGGGATACTCATCAACCAGTAAAGCTTTCAGAGTCTTCAACAAGCGAAGGTTGGTGGTTGAAGAATCCATACATGTCTCTTTTGATGATAGAGCATCAACAGATCAACCATCAAAGTCAATGGAAGCAGCTGAGGAAACTCAGTCGGAGTTAATCGAGAAATTAAACTCACCTCTCGATGGGAAGGAACCGATAGTTCGAGACGTAGCGGAACTCCAGTCAGAATCAGATGATGAAGAACATACCAAGGAGAAAGCTCCTAACTCAGTTGATCCGATCCAGATCATAGATGCTCAACCAACATCTCAACCTTCAACGGAAGTATCAACTGAGGAGCCACAACCCGACCTAAGATGGCTGAGAAGTCACCCTGCTGATAAAGTGATTGGAGATGTACGTGACAGAGTTCGGACCAGATCAGAAGTGATTGGAGATGTACGTGACAGAGTTCGGACCAGATCAGCATACAGAGAAAGCATGTTTGACAGAGTTCGGACCAGATCAGCATACAGAGAAAGCATGTTTGCTTGTTTTCTGACCAGATCAGCATACAGAGAAAGCATGTTTGCTTGTTTTCTATCGCAAATAGAGCCTAAGGTGATCGATGAGGCCCTATGTGATCCAGATTGGGTGCAAGCCATGCAAGAGGAACTTCATCAGTTTGAACGGAACGATGTCTGGGAACTAGTTTCGAGACCTCATCATCAGAATGTCATTGGTACAAAGTGGGTTTTCAGAAATAAGATGAATGAGGATGGAGTCATTGTTAGGAACAAGGTCAGACTTGTTGCCAAAGGCTATTGTCAGGAGGAAGGAATAGATTTTGATGAAACCTTCGCTCCAGTGGCACGTCTCGAAGCCATACGCATCTTTCTCGCATATGCCGTCTTCAAAGACTTTAAAGTATATCAAATGGATGTCAAGAGCGCTTTTCTGAACGGACTTCTCGAAGAAGAGGTGTACGTTGAACAACCTCCGGGTTTCTTGAAGGACGTGGGAGCTGACAAAGTATACAAATTAAAGAAGGCACTTTACGGCTTAAAACAAGCTCCGAGAGCTTGGTATGACACCTTTTCCTCTTTTCTACTTCAGTGTGGGTTCACCAAAGGCCTAGTGGACAAAACATTGTTTAGAATTAAGGATAAGGATCACATTTTATTGGTGCAAATCTATGTGGACGATATCATTTTTGGAAGCACCAATCCAGACTTGTGCGAGAAGTTCTCCAGGTTGATGAAAGGGAAGTTCGAGATGAGCATGATGGGAGAACTAAACTACTTCCTTGGACTACAAGTGAGACAGCTTAAGGAAGGCATCTTCATCAATCAGGAGAAATACACCAAGGATTTGCTCAGANGTATCATCGGATCTCTTCTTTATTTAACTGCTAGTAGACCAGATATATCCTTTGCAGTAGGTGTATGTGCTAGATTTCAGGCAAGTCCTAAGGAAAGTCACTTAAATGCATCTAAAAAGATCCTTAGATATCTCAAAGGTACGCAAAGTGTTGGACTTTGGTATTCGAGAGGTGGATCTTTCGAACTTATGGGTTATTCAGATGCGGACTTTGCCGGTTGTAAAATAGATCGAAAGAGCACATCAGGGACATGTCAGTTTCTAGGTGGAAGACTTGTCTCATGGTTTAGCAAGAAACAGCATTCGATAGCTACAAGCACCGCTGAGGCAGAATATGTAGCAGCTGGAAGTTGCTGTGCTCAGGTTTTATGGATGAAGCAACAACTACTGGATTATGGTGTTGAATGTAAAGAGGTTAAGATCATGTGTGACAACACAAGTGCCATAGCTATCACTCAGAATCCAGTGTTACATTCAAGAACAAAACACATTGATATCAAGTATCACTTCATCCGATACCATGTTGAGAAAAAGGATATAACTTTAGAATACGTTGCAACGGAGGAGCAACTAGCAGATATTTTCACAAAAGCGTTATGTGAAAATAGATTCTCTCAACTAAGGTTAGAATTGGGAATGATAGAATTGGGATGAATGGTCAAATCTTATCTTCTTGTATTTAGTGCCATGAACTGTTTCGCATGTGAGGGGCGGTTTCATCAACTTTATGGCAGCTTTGAAGTTACACAGCATTGAATGGTCATTCATATGGCATCCCGTGACTCAACAGTGGTAACCTTTTTGGGCTATAAATAGAAGGGTTTTCTCATCAGTTTATGTCATCGACTTCTTCATGGAGAAGAAGAAAGGAAAAGACGATGTACCGTTCTGGTATAGAGGGAGAAAATCAGCAACGAAGTCCAAAGACTTTCAAGGAGAGAACTATCCAGAATCAACGAAGGGTGAACAGATTGCGGAGCTTCCTGATAATCCAAGCAAGCATCCCATTCCCATCCAAGGTGAATGGATCCCCAAATGCGAAGAGATCCACAACGATGGGATACTGGAGTCAGGAGAAGAGTCTTGCACAAGTGGGACACCTACCGCTGCACATTCTGGAAAAGGACCTCCCTCAACCAAATGGAGAACCAAGGGAAAGGGAGATGAAGCCTGTGAGGAAGGCAGCAGCGGAGAGAAGAACAAGAAAGGGAGTAGCCACCCCTAGTTCTGTTATTAGAGAAATAGGACTTTAGATGGCTAGTTCCTGCTCTAACGATAGATTCCTATTAGGATGACCAAGGCCAAACAAAAGTTTCTATGGAATCTATTAGGATATTGATTCATTTGTAATGTTTTCGAAAATCACTAAATGAACTTAAGGAAATGTTCCAAGTGATATCTTCTTTTGATGAATCAATCTTGTCTCCATATCGCAATCTGTGTTCGAAAGGTAGTTCGAGAGGTACATGTTCAGTTTGCCTGTCTGCGTTATGTCTCGAAAAAGGGTAGTTCGAGAGATCACTTCAAAAGATATCAAACTGACTATCTACGTACCTCTAAATGGAGGAATAAGGAGGGTTAGGGATCAATCACTCAGGGGGAAGATCCTTAACCACAGGAGTGCTTAGATGGAGGAATAAGGAGAGTTAGGGATCGATCACTCAGGGGGAAGATCCCTAACCACAGGAGTGCTTAGATGGAGGAATAAGGAGGTTTAGGGATCAATCACTCAAGGGGAAGATCCTTAAACTAGCAAAGTCGAGAGTTTACCTTCGAGAGGTAAAACAAATGAGCTCAACGGATATATGTGGAATGGCTAATGTTGGGCATTAATGTTAGCCACGTGGTCTTCAGTTATTGACGGTTTTTCCGCTCTTAAAGGCATTATCTTGATGAGTGGGAGCATGCTTATATAAATATCATCTCTTTATATCCCATTATCCCAAAACTGTATTATATATTACCAAAATACCCTTACCATATCTTAAAAACATAACCGTTATAAAGGGTATTTTTGACCTTTAAATTCTTTTAAATTAACCGGGATCCCTTTTTCGGGTCAAGTTCTTAACCCTACCCATATATCCAACCCGAATCCACATGATATAAAAGCCAAATTCTTCTTCCTTACCCGGATTCAAGCTCAAACCGTATACCCAAAACCCCCAAATCCTAAACACTGTACACATTCCCTCCAAAACCTCAAATCTGTCAACAATGGCGTCCGAATCCTCCACATCAACCTCATCTTCCGACGCATATCAGAGGGAGTTGTAACACATTCGCACTCAGATCAAACAAGTCAAGGCGGGGAGTATCCTTGACAAAAACGGCTTCATCACCCACTCGTCAAATCCAAAGATGGCGGAGAAAGTCCTGAAAAAGTTTGACAAGACAGGACTAATGAAATACATGACGCACGACTACCGAACCATTCACGACCTCGACTTCACAGAATGGTTCGCGAATGCTAAGGTCACGAAGGGCAAGATTGAAAGCAGCTTCAATGAAATTGACATTACAACCTCTGTAGGTGACCTCAGAGCGGCATTCGACTTCGCGACGTCGGAGGAAGCAGTCCAGCACCTCTCGGATTACGACTTGGACAAGCAAGCTTTTTGGGATAAAATCCGACTGGAGACTGCACCGCCCAGAGCATCCTCTGCCCTCCGCAAGTTCCACCTAAAGGAGAGGTTTGCTCTCGCTGCCGACCTTATCATGAAATTCGTGCTCGGCAAGGTGTCTGGAACTGATGAGATTAATCTGGACATCCTCAAAATCCTCCACGCCATCTGGAACAACAACAAAATGGACTGGGCACATATCATCTTCAACTTTCTTCAACAGCAGGTGCAAAGCTCAGTCTCCAACACCAACCTAACGATCAGTAAAAAGGTTGGTTTCGGTTTTGTTGTTCAATATCTTCTAAGTTTGAAGGGCTTAGAACTGAGGGAAGGGCGAGAGATTCATCGGAATACCTATATGGGTAGGACGAAATCTCAAGCTTCAAAGGCTAAAGGTGTTAAGGGTGCACCTTCTCCCTCGAAGCCTAAGGGAAGGGGCAAAAGGAAAGCCCCAGCCAAGGAGAAGGAATCTGATGATGAGCCTCTGGATACCCTGGTCAAGAGGGTTGCCTTGCCAAAGAGGGCTAAGAAAGCCAAAACCATCGCCATCACTCAATTCGAGAGGTAACACCCTCAGTTATCCAAGTACCATTCGAAGACAGGGCGCAAGCCCAAGGGGAACCTCAGGCTACATTGGCCACTAAGATTGAGAGAGTGCCCCCTACCAGGTCTCTGTCAGAAGCTTTATCTGTTAGTCTACATGCTGGTGATAATGCTGAGGGTGATGATGAGTCTGTGGTCGAACCTCGAGAGGAGGTTCGAGAGATTGAAGGTACTGGGATCAGTGATCCAGTACAGACAGAAGTTGAGGAACCATGAGAGGTGGTTCGAGAGATAACAGTGGAAGCTGCATCGGCAACAGAAATCNGTATCCTTGACAAAAACGGCTTCATCACCCACTCATCAAATCCAAAGATGGCGGAGAAAGTCCTGAAAAAGTTTGACAAGACAGGACTAATGAAATACATGACGCACGACTACCGAACCATTCACGACCTCGACTTCACAGAATGGTTCGCGAATGCTAAGGTCACGAAGGGCAAGATTGAAAGCAGCTTCAATGAAATTGACATTACAACCTCTGTAGGTGACCTCAGAGCGGCATTCGACTTCGCGACGTCGGAGGAAGCAGTCCAGCACCTCTCGGATTACGACTTGGACAAGCAAGCTTTTTGGGATAAAATCCGACTGGAGACTGCACCGCCCAGAGCATCCTCTGCCCTCCGCAAGTTCCACCTAAAGGAGAGGTTTGCTCTCGCTGCCGACCTTATCATGAAATTCGTGCTCGGCAAGGTGTCTGGAACTGATGAGATTAATCTGGACATCCTCAAAATCCTCCACGCCATCTGGAACAACAACAAAATGGACTGGGCACATATCATCTTCAACTTTCTTCAACAGCAGGTGCAAAGCTCAGTCTCCAACACCAACCTAACGATCAGTAAAAAGGTTGGTTTCGGTTTTGTTGTTCAATATCTTCTAAGTTTGAAGGGCTTAGAACTGAGGGAAGGGCGAGAGATTCATCGGAATACCTATATGGGTAGGACGAAATCTCAAGCTTCAAAGGCTAAAGGTGTTAAGGGTGCACCTTCTCCCTCGAAGCCTAAGGGAAGGGGCAAAAGGAAAGCCCCAGCCAAGGAGAAGGAATCTGATGATGAGCCTCTGGATACCCTGGTCAAGAGGGTTGCCTTGCCAAAGAGGGCTAAGAAAGCCAAAACCATCGCCATCACTCAATTCGAGAGGTAACACCCTCAGTTATCCAAGTACCATTCGAAGACAGGGCGCAAGCCCAAGGGGAACCTCAGGCTACATTGGCCACTAAGATTGAGAGAGTGCCCCCTACCAGGTCTCTGTCAGAAGCTTTATCTGTTAGTCTACATGCTGGTGATAATGCTGAGGGTGATGATGAGTCTGTGGTCGAACCTCGAGAGGAGGTTCGAGAGATTGAAGGTACTGGGATCAGTGATCCAGTACAGACAGAAGTTGAGGAACCATGAGAGGTGGTTCGAGAGATAACAGTGGAAGCTGCATCGGCAACAGAAATCCT
>NC_044918.1:30525388-30526381 GCF_003576645.1 Ipomoea triloba
GAGGAACCACGAGAGGTGGTTCGAGAGATAACAGTGGAAGCTGCATCGGCAACAGAAATCCTGTCTGCTAACTCTGATGAGCTGAATGCTGAAATCACTTCTCAGTTGGATCAACGTACTGAAAATGTGTCTAGCATGGATGACTTCTCCAGAGTGCTTCGATGGATCAACTGGAGAACAGGTCCGATTGATCAACTGATTTCGAGAGCAGCAGATATGGTGGCTGAGGAGGACTTTGCTTTAAATTGGTTAAACCTCACTGCAATCCCAGCCAATGACCTTCTGAATCTTGCCCATGAGATGCACGTAACCAGGAGAAATCTTGGTCGATCTGACAAGGGAAAGGGCATAGTTGTTGATGCACAAGAAGCCGAAGCCGAGCCTGTAGTGGATCCTGAATTAGAAGCTCAATTTCAAGAAGATATCAGGCTCGCCACTGCATTATCCTTGGGACATCAAGTAGAGGACACGAGAGGTCCAGGAGAGACCTCTGGGATTGCTCGAGATGACTCTGAGAACCCAATACCAACAGCCGCAATCCCCTTGTCCCAACTATATTTCTCTGCTCTGGACGAACAGGTAGCAGCTTCGAGAGGTGAATCCGAGACCTCTGAAGCACTTGAAGTGGCTCCTAACACTGTTCTTCTTTTGCCACCACCTACGTCCACACCCTCGGTTGACAACGATGAAGCTCAGATAGTTCGAGAGGGTGAAGTTCCGTTGCTCACACTGCCGGGTTTTCCTACTGCTCCTGAAATAATTATCATTCCAGACTCATCGGAGCAGACCGAAGTGCAGTCCAATGAGAACCTAGAGCAGATCGCCCCAAGTCCTGCTGGTTCGAGATGTACTGAGGAGAACGATGCGACTATCGACGGTGGAAACAGGGAAGCACCTGTCGACACTTCGTCTCCAACCCCACCAGCAGATGACCAAGTTCCCAGCACTGGTTCGAGAGGTGACGCTGAGGGGGAACTTCTATTGGATGGAAAC
>NC_044918.1:30526625-30582668 GCF_003576645.1 Ipomoea triloba
AAAGGTACATCTCGATCCTCATCTCCTACTTCTGACTATGATCAACAGGCCGAAGAAGTCTTCATTGGCGAAGTGCGTCAATTCATGGCTGATCAATCTCAGAAGATGGCTCAGCTCGAGAGGATACTCGCCGTTGTCCGCAATGCTGCAATGCCTGCTGCTGGCACAAGTGAATCCCAAGGCCGTCATGCCGAACTTCTCGAACAGGCAGTATGGGCTGAGGATGCAGCACGGAAAGCCGCAGATGAAGCTGCTGTAGCTCGAGCAGAGGCTGCAAGTGCGAGAGCTGAATTAGCTGAGATACGAGCAGAGCTTCGAGCCTTTCAATACTCTAGTGAGCTTCGATAGGACGTAATCAAAGCACTACTCGATGATCTGTCGAACCAAGTGCCTGCCCAACTTCAAGCACTCTTCGAAGGTATGTCCACCCTCCTTTCCCGTACTGATGATGCCACCAAGGGGGAAAATAAAGGGAAAAAGGGGGAAAATACACAAGGAAGGACATCAACAACTGGCAAGAAAAGGGCAGCAAGTGAACCAGCTGGACCTCCTCCAAAAGTTCCAAAATCATTGAGCAAACAACTGGAGGAAGCGAAAAGAGCAGAAATCTTAAGGGTCCAGCGTACACTGGAAATGGAGAAAAGGAGAGAAGAGGACAGAGAAAGGAGAAGAAAAAGACAAGAACAACAGTCAGAAGAAGAGAGAAAGATCGACCTTGTCATGACAAACTTTAAGTTTGGAAGCAGGGAAGATACTGAACAAAAACTGACTCTTGAGATATTCAAGCTTCTGAAGATCACTGGAATATTTGTTCACAGCGATATGTCTCCAGAAGAATGCATTGCATGGTGGAAAGATGGAGTGATTNTCTACTTCTGACTATGATCAACAGGCCGAAGAAGTCTTCATTGGCGAAGTGCGTCAATTCATGGCTGATCAATCTCAGAAGATGGCTCAGCTCGAGAGGATACTCGCCGTTGTCCGCAATGCTGCAATGCCTGCTGCTGGCACAAGTGAATCCCAAGGCCGTCATGCCGAACTTCTCGAACAGGCAGTATGGGCTGAGGATGCAGCACGGAAAGCCGCAGATGAAGCTGCTGTAGCTCGAGCAGAGGCTGCAAGTGCGAGAGCTGAATTAGCTGAGATACGAGCAGAGCTTCGAGCCTTTCAATACTCTAGTGAGCTTCGATAGGACGTAATCAAAGCACTACTCGATGATCTGTCGAACCAAGTGCCTGCCCAACTTCAAGCACTCTTCGAAGGTATGTCCACCCTCCTTTCCCGTACTGATGATGCCACCAAGGGGGAAAATAAAGGGAAAAAGGGGGAAAATACACAAGGAAGGACATCAACAACTGGCAAGAAAAGGGCAGCAAGTGAACCAGCTGGACCTCCTCCAAAAGTTCCAAAATCATTGAGCAAACAACTGGAGGAAGCGAAAAGAGCAGAAATCTTAAGGGTCCAGCGTACACTGGAAATGGAGAAAAGGAGAGAAGAGGACAGAGAAAGGAGAAGAAAAAGACAAGAACAACAGTCAGAAGAAGAGAGAAAGATCGACCTTGTCATGACAAACTTTAAGTTTGGAAGCAGGGAAGATACTGAACAAAAACTGACTCTTGAGATATTCAAGCTTCTGAAGATCACTGGAATATTTGTTCACAGCGATATGTCTCCAGAAGAATGCATTGCATGGTGGAAAGATGGAGATATGTCTCCAGAAGAATGCATTGCATGGTGGAAAGATGGAGTGATGTCTCCAGAAGAATGCATTGCATGGTGGAAAGATGGAGTGATGTCTCCAGAAGAATGCATTGCATGGTGGAAAGATGGAGTGATTGATGGAGAATTCGGCATTGCATGGTGGAAAGATGGAGTGATTGATGGAGAATTCGTGGGGGAAGCTTACAGAAACTACAGGCATCTAGATGTTACAGACGAATACATAAGTCTGGTAAATCCGAAAGACCCCATCAAGACACGAGAAGCCATTAACAAGAAGAGGGAAGCCAACAACAAGAAGTAAGCTCTCGTGGCCCAAACTCCATCTTATTACAGTTTATTGATGTTTATGTTGTTCTTGGTCCTATATGTTTTTGGTTTAAACTTTTCTACTAAGCTCAGTTATGTAAACATTCCCTTAATCTCAAATATATATATCTTTTGCTGGGGGTGTTGCGTGTACTTGTTATTCATGTCTTAGCAGATTAGTTTTCATGTCAAACTTACCATATGCGCTGAAAATAAAATCTATGTTTATCCTCTATCAAATCAGCCATATAGAGTAAGTATAAGTGTTGGCATCATCAAAAAGGGGGAAATTGTTAGGAACATAATGTATTAGATTTTGATGATACCAAAAATGTAATTTAGAATCCCCTAAAGTCTCGAAAGATAGGAATCAATGTAAGTTCGACAAGTAAACTAAGAGCGAAAATACAACCGGGTAACTTGAGCTCAACTCGGAAAATATTTAAGCTTGAGGTAAACTTGTATGAACATCTTAGAAGACTCGTGTTGTAATTTCATAGATAGATCAGAAGAAGGCACGGGACAACACTGGAGGAATAAGGGTCTGCGAGACATCAACTAAGTCTCGAGACATAAGCAGAGTTCGAGAGGTAGGACCTCTCGATACAACAATCCAGTTCAAGACATCATCTTTGGTCTCGATAAACTGACACTTCTCCAAAAGGTTAAAAGACAGTCAGGAAGCATGAATAAAGTTTGGAGAAGAAGAATATCATGGAGATAAAATATTAAGGAGGTGCCAGAAGTGGATGCCACATCAGAATTCCACAACAAACGGATAAAAGGTGCACTAATCCAAAGTCAGTCTTATTCTCTAAAACGAGGATCAATGGGAATTTAAAAAGAGTAACTTTTACCAAAAGTAGCAAGTGGAGCATGGACTCAAGAAAGTGGATTATAGAATATCCACTACCAAACAAAAGGTTCAAGTTACAAGACCACCACTCCATGAAAAACGCTGAAAAGATGCAAGTCCCATACACAGCATGGGAGACAAATTTCAAACGGAATAATTTTCCCTCCAACGGAATTATTCCTTTACTCTCATATAAAAAGGACGTGAAGACACAGATCAAAAAAAAAAAAAAAAGAGGGGGAATTTTCGTAAGAGATCGGTTCGATTCAAAAATCTTAAGAGGTGTCTATTTCAAACGTTCAAGTGCCTGAGCTCAATCCGGAATATCATCCTGATATTCAAAATAACGAGAAAACACATCTTAGTGTTTGAGAGAGTTACAAAGCCAAAACTGCTATACATCTAGAAGGTGACCGAAGCTGCTCTACATCGAAGTTGATTCAACGATAGCTTTTGGTCAGATTGGAGCTTGTTACATTCAAATGTGACAACCAAAGGTCCTTGCTTTGGATTAAGCAAGAAGAGGCGGAGTAACCTGGCAGCTGTCTAGTGAAGATCCTGAGGCTTGAGGCGGGCTTGGTGATCAAAGCTCAAATGCTCGAGAGGTGGAGTAACTGGAAGCGGGGAGAAAAACCTGAGGAGAGGCGGAGTAACCTGGGAGCTGTCTTGTGAAGATCCTGAGGCTTGAGGCGGGCTTGGTGATCAAAGCTCAAGTGCTCGATAGGTGGAGTAACAAGAAGCGGGGCGAAAAACCTGAGGCTTGAGGCGGGCTTCGTGATCAAAGCTCAAGCGCTCGATATTGTACTGAAAAGGGAAGTTTTAGTGCAATCCTTCCAGGGAGTTTTTGGAAGAAGAGTGGATGTAGGCGGGTTGGCCGAACCACTTAAAAATCTCTCTCGCATTTACTTTCTGCTTTTATCTCTCGCTATCTAACTCTCGAACTGCACTACATATAACCGCACCTCTCGAACTAACTCAAACTCGTGCTAACTAAAAGGGGATAACCTTTCCGCTGTGCATAAAACTTTGTCTTCATCTTGTGAGGTATCGGACCTAAACATCCTAAGTCCTATACACACGAGAAGTCGAAAAAGATTTGCAAAATCTTATACAAGTCTATTCACCCCCCCCCCCTCTAGACTTGTACCCCATCCCCTTGGGACCAACACACGTAAGTAAGTAACCTGATGAAACTGATGTTAACCTGCTATCAGGCGAAATTGCATACATTAAGAGTGTTCAATGGCCTAATTACAATTTCAAGTTATGTTCAGTGGCCAATTTGAACATTATCCCAACTCTAAATAATTGTGCTAAACTAACAAGTTATTAAGATTTCAAGATTAATCACATTCATCTGTTTTATTGAAAATAAAGACTTAATGAACCGTGAGCACCAGAGAGACTCCTTATGCGACAATCATGTTTGGCAAATAAATTTAAAATAAATTAAATTAAAAAAAATTCATACAATTAATTAATAAATTTATAAAAATAAAAAGATACAATTAATTAATTAATTAAGTTTATTTACAATTATAATTATTATTATAATTAAAAATTAAAGAATTAAGAAACTAATTGTAATAATTGTCCAGACTTCATATTAATACACTAATAATTATTATTCTATACAGATATTTCTATTTTTCAAAATTAAATAATTAATTAAATAGACTTTAGTATAATTAAGGAATTATTATTTTGCCAAAATTAATGAATTAATTGTAGTAAAGCTAATAATGGTCATATTATTACACTAACAATTATTATTCAAATTAAGCTAATAGTTATCATAATACTATACATTTATTACTATTTTATGAAATTAAAGAATTAGTTAGAATAAATTTTAGTAAAATTAAGAAATTATTATTTTGCTAATTGAGAAATTAATTATAGTAAAGCTAATAATGGTCAGATTAGTATACTAATAATTATTATTCTAACTATGCTAATAATTATTCATATTACTATACAATTATTAGTATTCATATGGTAATTGATAGGTTGTTTTTATATATGGTAATTAAGTTAATAATTCGACAAATTACTATACATATATTATTAATAGTAATTTTCTCACCTTTTATTAGGTTGTCCGCAAAATAAAAAATTTGACATATTAATATTCGAAATGATTGTACTATAATAATATTAAGAAATAAGGTATTAAGGAATTAATTTTAATTAATCAAATAATGATCCAGATTATACAAAAAATATCATTACACTATTTCACACCCTTTAATAGGCTGTTTTTAAATATGGTAATTAAGTTAATAAAAAAACAAATTACTATATATATATATATATATATATTACTAATTATAATCAAATAATGATCCAAACTTCATATTAGTGTATACAGAAATTATTATTTTCATAATAATTACAATTAAATTATTTTCAACTTTTCCCATACTTATTTTAGTAATAATATAATTACATAAATTATATTACATATTAAATTTTTCAAGATAATTGCAAACCAGCGAGTTATATATTATTCAATTAATTGAGTGATACTTTTATACTAATCTCATAATCAAATAAATGTAGGCATCCAAATATTAAAATTGTTCATAGTTTCATCTTTAATTTTATTATTTAAAAATATAATAAATCCGTGCATCGCACGGGTAACTTATTAGTATGAACATATAATCAAAGCATCGGAAATGTATAGATTTATTTATTTGTTCCAATGCCCATTTTGAAAATCTCTCCCCAATTTCTGCTTTTCTTAACACTGTTCTCAGATTATGATTGTTCGTTCTGAAAATTTCAATCAATCTCTCTTTTCTCTTCATGTTTCTCCCTATTTTCTCTCGTGAGTTAATAACATATGGAGTCATCCAAGTATAGTGCATTTAGTTCGAAATTTTCAATTTAACTATCTCTGATCCTTCAATTGGTTTTAACGGGTCTTGGTCTTTCCATTAATTTAAGTAAGAGCATCTCCAATCTACATTACACCAAAACACTAAATGTCACATCAAATTAATATTCTCACACTAAATTCTATTCATCTTCAACTCATTTACACCAAAATACCAAATTTATGCGTACACTAATTTTACTTAATTTCTATCCATAATATCTTGTGGATTAATGGTTTCGATTTGTCCACACGTTCTCACCTAGGGATTGGTTCTCATAATTAAGATTATATATATATATATAATGTTTAGATATAAGTAAATAATATAGATATAAATTAATTAAAGATGAAGTAGTTTAAATGATTAAGTATGAATGTGTTGTAGTAGAGGTCAAATCTTCCTACTTGATTAATCTTTTCTTTCAAAATATTTCATTTGTTTTAATCTTTTGCTCCTACTAAATGAAATTTCTGACTCCGTCCGTGGTTCCTACAAATGCTAAGTCAATGCATTACGGAATGCATAATGAGATTCTTTATTTTTAATTTGTTTATGTCAAGCAGGAAATACTTGAAATAAAATATTCTCATCTCTATATCAACTTCAAGGGCTTGTTTTTCCCTTTTAACTTTGTATATCTGCTTGCTCATCACGTTCATCCTCAATAATCATACTGTGCATTATAATCCACGATGACATTATATCATGCAATACATGCTCATCCTAAAAACATGCCGGTCCCTTGACTATTACAAATTGTGATTGGAGAACTCTAAATGCAGGTTCTACGTCTTTTTTAAACGATTCTTGTATTGGCAGAATGAAGAGAAGAAAACAAAATCTTAAGAATGCATTTAAATTTGATAGAAGATCCAACTGTGCGTGAATCTAATAAGCGCCAACAACTACAAATTAGTAGTGTAGGGAGAAATCAAGAGTATGGAGGAGGAGTTGAATCAAACTGTCAATTTGACAAATATTTTGATAATTGGGTAACACTTGTGTGAGACCGTCTCACGGGTTGGGATGTTTGACCTTAATAATCAAAGATTCGACCCGTCTCACGGATTAAGACCCGTGAGATGGTCGGGTCTCACACAAATTTTTTCCTTGATAATTTTGGTAGCAGTGGGGGTGGACTAGGAAATTATTAATTTTATTTTAGAGAAAATTGCACTTTTGAGTAACACTTATGGGAGCCCGTCTCACGGGTCTCATTCTGTAAGACGGGTCAAATAATTGATTAATGAGTCAAATTTTTATTAGTGGGCTGGATCTTTGACCTCATTAATCAAAGATCCGGTCCGTCTCATAGATTGAGACTTGTGAGACAGTCTCACACAAGTTTTTACCTATGGGTATTATGTCGTATGTATTTTAATTTTTATTAGGTTGTTATGTTTAATGTATGTATTGAAATTTTAGTTAATATATATTTAATATTAGTCTTGTTTTGACTGTCTCAATGAGATCTTTAAAATGATATAATTTATATTTAATAATACAAACTTTAAATATAAGTATTTAACATTATAAAAATACATATAAAACAAATAAAGGCCGGATGCTTTTGTAATTATCAAAATTAGCAAGGGCAAAATTGTAATCTTCTTCTCCCTCTCCCATTCTTGTTTAAATGATCACGAGTGTGGTTTTTACGTACATCTCCTCAATTCATCAGTTATTATGCGTTTTTCCTAATCTTATAGGTTTTTTTTTTTGACGAACCTAATCTTATAGGTTAATTTGTTTGCACCTAGTAGATTGTGCTCCTAACTTAAGTCATATTTTCCTTAGTTTTTGGTTATTTCTTGTTTATATGTGTTTGTTCTAACTTGTATAGTTATGGTTGCCTTAAACTTTTTATGGACAGCTTAACTTCTTGGTTATTTCTTAGTGCAAGTGCCTAGTTGCTAGTATTTGCATATTAATTATGTGCCATAACCCTCAAATTCTTGAGGGACCCATATACTCATATCATATCTTTGCTACATCATGGGTCTGGTGAGTTGTGAATTACAAGAATGGTGAATAAAATTTAAATTATATTTAGTTTCATTATGGATTATGAACTTTAATTTGTGTATTTATTATATATTTTAATTATTTAGTTAGTATTCACACACGGTGAAGCAAATGTACATTTCTAAAATGTATGTCTGCTCCAATGTGACATTAGGGTGAGTTGTGAAATTAAAAGAATGGAACAAATAGTGAATACAATTAATCAATCTCAAACTACTGTTATTTGAATTTTTTTTTATTAAGATAAAAATAGTTTGTGTTCACACTTAGCTGAAGTGATGCAAAATTTTAAAATGTACACTCACTTCGAGAGTTCGAGGTGAGTCGGAATGTGTTGTGAATTACAAGGATGATGAATCAAATTTAATTCATATTTAATTTTTTTATGGATTCCAAACTATAATTTGTGTGTTTATTATATAGTGTTTAATTATTTAGCTACTATTCGCACTTGGTGGAGAGATAGCACAGTGAAAATAATAAAAGCCAAAATTAATGAAGTGAAGTATAAAATATAAATTACCATTTGTAACATCAGCTAATGGTTGGCGTGATGAAGACGTTGAACTTGACATATTTGGCATATTCAATGAACGTTTATTGGACGGTGTAAACATGTTACACATATCAACTGCAATTTGTTTTATTCAAACATATATAACATTGCATTGATCATATAGAATTTATTTTTATTCAAGCGTATATAACAACACATTTATCATATAGAACAAGTGAAGAAATAAGTAGTAAACTAATAGAGAAAATTGTACCATATGTGATGACAGTCGAAGGTGTGAAGGACCCAATTGTATTGTTCAATTCGCATATAACCTTGGGTTGCTAGCAACTACAATTTTTTACAAAATAAATAATTGCATAAAATAAAGACAAAATAGTATTTATACATATATAAAATAAGATTACAATATTACTTTAGTCGATATGAGAAATATCACAATTTGAATATAACATATATCATTTGTTGTTGCACTTAATGATGTTCCTCCATTGTCCACATTATTATCTTTGAATGGATTTTGACGAACATTAACTGCAACAATTTAACCAAACAAATAAATCAAAATTTGCATATAATTTAACCTATTATGTTATATTATATTTTTTAATAGTAGTACCTTTGCTGGGTATATTAATATATAGGTGTCGATGGAGAGCAAACAATAAATCCACCAAACAATGCTTCATTACCAGTTACTGCAGTTATTTATATTGAGTAAAGAAAATTATTTATGAATTATGGCTGCATTTTATACAGAAGAAAATAGGCACGGTTAGGCATATTATTATTATTATTATTATTATTGTTATTATTTTGTTATAATGTATGCTCTCCATTCATGTGGTTCTAGTCTAGTCAAGTCAATAACCACATCCTATAGAATAGGGTAGCTCTCTACTCCTTCTCCTATAGGTCTCTATTCCTGTTGTAATCAGTTATTGGAAAATACAATCGTTAATTTGGTATCGCGAGCGATAGGCCCTTCCTCTTTTTTTTTTTCTTTTTTTTTTCTTTTCCTTGCTTCGCCGTTAACTCTTCGTCGACAACCCTCCGCCGCTATGGCCTTACCAAATACCGACCGGACTATCACCACCGCTGCTCCCACTCCGGCGACACCAAATCCATTGGCAACGGCACATAGGCTAGTAGAAAAATAAATTTGCTCATCATTCAATCTCGAATGAACTGGATTAAATGCTGAATAACCAAAAGTTGTTTGCAATATTGACTCTTTTTCTAAACAAACAAAAAGGATCAATATTTAGATAATTTTTATAGAATGATTCGTACTTTAAATACACAACTATAAATGCATCTTCTATTTGTAATATTAAATCTTATATATTAATTGCATATATATTATTTGGTTTGCTAACCTCTGCAATATTTTTGAGAAATAATAAAATTAAATAAGTACATAATAATTAACAAATTAGTTGGAGTAAATCAATAATTTAAAACAACAAATAAATCAAAATTTGTATATAATAAAATGTAAAGGTTATTAAAAATAATTTGAATTTGAGTTACGATTAGTAATTTGAATTTGCAGGGAAATATATATTTTGTATTATTACGATTAGTAAGTTTAATCTAGAATTGTATTACGAATAGGAAAGTAGGGAAAATTATATTGTATTAAGAATTGTATTACAATATTTTATCCAAAATCTCCCCACTGTATTATTACGAATTGTATTACCATATTTTACAATATTACGCAAACTAATTTTAATATACATTTGTAATACGAATAGAAATTGTATTACCATATTTTACAATATTTCGCAAACCTTAATAATATATGAATGTTTTGGACGGGGAATTAAAATTGACGATTTTATTTTTATTAATAGTATAGATATAGATTTTTAGACCAATAAAATTTATTTAAATTTTGATATATATTTATTTGCCTTTAAAAAAAATTAAATTTATATATTACATTTAGTTGTGTTATGGATTTTGAATTTTACTGTGTATTTATTTTATATTTTTGAATTATTTATTAAGATAAAAAATAATTAGTATATCACATATGGTGGAGCAGATGCAAAGTTTTTAAAATGTACATTTACCTCGAGATAAGTTGTGAAATTACAATAATGGAACAAGATAGTGAATGCAATCAATTAATCTTAGACTACTTCGGATCAAGGTCATCCATAGATTACACATAATTAATAAAATTCTATTACACATTAACATTTAAGTCTTTTATTATTACACATTCTCAAATGTGGCAATGAGAACGCTTTTAATGTAAAAGGATTCGGACTGCATTAATTGAAACCAAGTTCAAAACCATTTATTATTTAACATCGAGTCACCAACTAATATCAAACAACTATAGACATTTACTTTACATTATAATTGGTTATTTTTAATTAGATTCATGAACATTACATTTTCTCAAAATATTTATGAATGTCAATAAAAGAAAGAATTATAAACACATGCCTAGTATAATATAAACCACAAATATTCACAAAATTCCCATGTAGATTTATTTTTTTTGGTAATAGTAATAAGTGGTGGATTGTCGTAGATTTTAAAATTTGTATATGAGAAAATATGGATGAACAGATACTACATTCTAATAAATTCAGTGAGCAAATACCAATTTTGGTCCCACAATTATTAGCAAAATGACAATTTTGGTCCACATGTTTAATTTCTACCAATTTTAGTCCCACGACTTTGTTTTAATACCAATTTCCATCCACGATTATTATTTTAGTGCCAAAATTCATCGCGCCGGTCACTCATCCGTTTAAAACGTGAAAAAAATCTAAAATTGTTAATGGTATTTACGTCATTTTCAACTTAATAACCCAATTTGAGCATGCATAAATGAATTTTAAGTACTAAGATCGATCAAAATTCGCAGTTTTTTTTCCTATTTTACTTTAATTTGAGGAGAAGAACTGTGAATTATGATAGTCTTAGGGCTTAAATCTCGTTATTCATGCTCAAATTGAAATATTGAGTTGAAAAGGACGAAAGTACTTTTAAAAATTTTAGATTTCGGCACGTTTTAAACAGATGGGTGACCCGCGCGATGAATTTTGGCACTAAAACAATAGTCGTGGTACCAAAATTGGTACTAAAACAAAGTCGTGGGACCAAAATTGGTAGAAATTAAACATGTGGACCAAAATTGTCATTTTGTTAATAGTCGTGTGACCAAAATTGGTATTTGCTCTAAATTCAGTAGTGCTAAAAAAGTGTATATACACATAAATACACAGACAATCCATATAAAATTTAGTCCACCCAATATTTTAACGATTAACTTTAATATGGGTTAATGAATGAAATTTATTTAAATTTTTGATAAATATTTATTTACAATGTTGAACAATTAAGATATTATGTTATAATATTTATATTATATTAATTTTTATAATGGATTCTAAACTTTAGTTTGTTTATTTCTTTTATATTATTTGAATTTTTTATTAAGATGAAAAATAGTTTGTGTTCATACTCCAAGTGATGCAAAATTTTAAAATATACACTCATTTCGAGGTGGGGCCAAGATAAGTTGTGAATTACAAGAATGACGAATACAGTATAAATTGTATTTAGTTTTAATACCCATCCTAATTTTTAATTTGTGTATTTATTATATATTGTTTAATTGTTTAGTTAGTATCCATACTTGGTAGAGCGGATATATATATTTCTAAGATGTACTCCCACTCCGATGTGACATTCGGATGAGTTGTAAAATTACAAGAATGGAACAGATACTGTAAATTAATCTCAAACGACTCTTATTTAAGCCATCCCCAAATTACATGTCATAAATCTATAAAAAGTAAATACTTGATACTCCATATTTCTTTTAAAAAAAATGCTCATGATTCTTTACAAGGTAATATCTGTTCTATAGTTTCTCAAATATCTTCATCCCAAAGAATTTAAGCCCCATCACCCGGGTTCGAACATAATAATATTCAAGTAGTTTATTACACTTTACTTTTTTTTTTTTTAATATATATATTGTCAAAAGTGGTTTATGTGAATATATATTTTTAATATTGAAGGACTTGGAATGCATTAAATATGATTATATCCAAAATTAATTATTACATGTAACTTAAATGTAAATGTAATAATTACATTTACTTTACATTTCTAAACATGATTTTTTTTTTTTTTGGTATATTTGGCACCGAATCAAATATTACTACCAAACTAATTATTACATTTTCGTTACACTTATAAAGATGAAAGCAAATTTCATACCCTCTTAGTTGAACTTGAATTGCCGCACAAAGTCTTCCTAATACTTTTTATTTCTTTTGTGATGTTTGCAGGCTATTACATATGAGTAGAGTTTATCCCATGCATACCCTCAAATAGTGATTGCAGATTTCTTTTGTTATTTGGAGTATGGATTAAAATGTGATAATATTGAGGAGGATAACTATAAGCCAAATGTGAAGTATTCATTCAAATCTGAGTCCACATGATTTAAAAAAAAATTGTAATACACTGCTAGAAAGTTCATCTTTTCAGACCAACATTTCCGCCCAAGAGAAGCATTGATTGTTTTTTTTTTTTTTTTAAATAAATAAAATAAATTGTAGGACGATAGAGATGGTTGGATGGTAAGTTGGTAAGAATTTTTGACCAACTTTTATATGTTGATCGGAATTTCTAACCAACATTATATGTTGGTTGGAATTTTCGGCTGGTTGGAATTTTCGGCCTACACTATATGTTGGTCGAAATTTTCGACTAATGTTTATATGTTGGACGGTAAAACCCAATTGATTGGGAAGTAAGAAGTTAGAATGGTAAGTTCCACCATTTACTAACCAATATTATATTGTTGGATGGAAATCGAGTAGTTAAATATTCATCTGTCCATTTCAGCTCATATATGTGTGGTGGATCAATGGTAAGTTTTAATATATATATATATATATATATATATATATATATATATATATCAACCACATAAATTTTGACAAAATTCATAGTTTAAATTATAAATTTAGTTTTGAATGAATGAAATGTATTTGAAATTTTGATGAACATTTATCCACATATAAAAAAATTAAACGATTTAGTTATTATGTTAGACGTACCAATTATAATACATTAAGTTTTATTATGAATTTTGAATGTGAGTGTGTGCCACACCTGTCAAAGGTGGTAATGTGAATATTTTTAATGTCAAAGGATTTGAACTACATCAAATAATAAGACTTATTTGTTACAATTTAAAGCACACTTCCAAAGACGACAATAAATATACACTGAGCCAATAACTAATATCAGTAACTACAAACATTATATTTACTCCACATTATAATTGGAGTAATTTTTAACTATGTTCATGAACATTTTTTTTTCTAGCAATATATTTATGAATGACAAATCTTCTACTAGTTTAACTTTCAAAGTTGCCTTAGTTTCTAGTTTCCGTAATGCTTGTTGAGCCTTGGAGTTCACAGCAGGCCGGTAGTGTATAGTAGATACAAGCTTCACCATTGCTGTTCTTCTGGAGCCTTAAAGTATCAAACAAAAGGCCAGTGACAGAAGAGGAGAAAGTTAAGGCTATACAAATGGCATATGCAACATGTAGTTTCCTGTTCTGGTTTCACTGTGGCACTACTACAGAAAAAGGATACTACGTCGCCCAATCAACGTCAGTCTGGTTTCACTGTGGCACTACTACAGAAAAAGGATACTGGTTAACACGGCCTGTTTTGCTTCTTCCTCATCACTGTAACCACATTCAATACTCTGGCAAACATCCTTTATGTGAGGAATTAGAAGCTTCTCAAGCTCAACTTTCATGGGGTCGTCCCACATAGCCAGTTGTGAGCTTCCACAGTTGGCTTTCTTGAGCATTGAGCCTATAATATAAAAGGTAAATGTACGTTTAGTTGAGACAAAAAATATCCTCCAATTTATTTTTTTGTTTGCATTGGACGGGCTATATCTCTGGTTTAGAGATCTAACTCATTCATTGCACGATGGAGTTTTTTGTCTAATAACTCATAACTCTTTATCTTTGAGGAAGATAGAGCTAGTATATCTTTGGCAACAAGCTAGCACTCTTTAGCTGCAATTATCAATGCAAAAGCAAATTGTGAGATACACAAGAAAATAAAGAAAAAAAAAAGATTACAGCAAAATCATATCAGATCTTTACTTTTACACAAAAAAAAAAAAAAAAAAAAAAGTGACTCTGATCAAATTTCAAGTGATGCACAAAGAAATATCAAACATACATATTCACTCGCTATGTATTAAGACGAGGAAGAAGTGCAAAACAAGAACCAATTCTAATTTTTTTTTTTTTTGAAAAAGAAAGCACCAAATTTCATTATAAAAGATGTTCAATACATAAAGGAATAGAAAGCAACCAACAGTGAGGACCAATTTGAGAACGAGTGGCTCTTGCAAGAGCATGAGCAACCTTATTCACTGATCTCGGGACAAATTGAAAGGACACTGCTTCAAAGTGTCTTTGAAAGTCTCGGCATTTTTGTATCACACAACCCGCATAAGAGAGATCCGGTGACGTACCATTAAGAAACCTGCAAACTACTTGGCAATCAGAATGGATAGATATCTTGTTAAAACTATCATACCTTTGCACAACCCAAAAAAAATAGAGTAGTCCTCTACAACAAATTCCAAGAACAAATTAGCAATCAAATTAAAGATTACTAGTTCAACTAAAAGTATCAAAGCAACTAATGGAATACAATGAAAATGAAGCTGAAAAAATATCTTACATATATATAACAGATCTAAAAACAATAAAAAGCAAAATATTTGTAAGAACCAAAGGAATCAAGGTCCAAAAGGCATTCCTAATGTGGCACACTGAGAGAAAACACTAATAGATACACGAAAAGATCATAGCAAATAGCAATACTCAAAAAATCTAAAACATATATACAACTCAATAGTCAATATAAATTAGATATGAAAGAAGTGAAACATAAGATCAAATTCTACAATTTGCAATCCTACGGCAAATCTAGCTTTAAAAAAATCTTACAAATTAAACTAAATAAAAGTAAAAAATTTAAAACATCTAGACAAAGAATCAAAGTTTAGAAATAGTGAGAAACAAAGTAATAAAAAAATATAAATATTAGAGCAAAACCAAATCGATCTAAAAAAAGATTCTCATTTGAGCAGATGAACAAATAATCTCATACATATAATTACTCCAAAAAAGAAAAGACATATACATTAATCATGAAATAGGTGAAACATAAGAATATAATATCTTATTCTACAATATTGGATCTGAAACCTCATAGAAAATCTAGCTTAAAAATCTTAGGTATGATCATATCTAAATAAAATAAAAAATTTGAAACAAATTGACAAGGTATCAAAAGATTGTATATTAGATCGATCTAAAAAACACTCTCATTTCAGTATGATGAACAAAAAAATCTCATATATATAATTCCTAAAAAAAAAAATCTAAGACACATACACTAAATATACATTAGACATGAAAGCGGTACGGTGAAACATAATAATATTAATTATATGCCTTTCACACTATTAAAAAAGAAAAGAAAAGAAAAAGAAAGAAACAGCCACCATACATGTGTGTTTAAGGATTGATCCATAAAGAAATAGTTCTCTACAACAAAAATGAAACAATCCAAGAACAAATCAGAGAATAGAAAGAGACATTCGATATGTATAATCGAGAGGTCAAAATAAATATCAATCAAACATTAATAGAGTAAATGAAGAAAAACAAAAGTGCAACCTTAGATAAAAATGAGAACCCACAAGACACGAATCAAACAAAGAATTGGAACAAGGTTGTCTCCATTTTTCAGATTGTGTACTTGTTGTGGTGAAGACTAAAGTTTAGTCAACATTATATAGGAGGGAGATCGTTATTGAATGATGTTAGCACTTACCTCATATGGGGTAGCTCCCTGATGTAAGCTCTTACGTGAAAAATTAGATTTTTATCTTTTTGCTAAAATATCTCCTTCCACAAATTTATGAAAATTTTATAAAATGTTCTAAAACAATTTCTCCTAGAAAATTTTAAAGTATCTTTTTCCAAATAAGAATATGATAAACAATTAATATTTATGCATAAATGAAGATTTTTTTTTTAAATACACACTTTCTTTATAGTTGTACTTTTCTCACGTGTTTTGTATTAACAAACCAGTAGTACAAAAAAGAAAGAGTTATTTATTTCTATTTTGTGACGACCCAATTAAATAAAATATTTAATTATATTATTAACAACTATATAATCATAATTTAAAATCTAAGTTGACAATGTATTTACTAAACCCTCTTATTACCTTTAAAAATGGTTATATATCACTGAATAACATGTCTTACATAATGACTGTATATTGCCAAATGAAACTGTAGTTGAATTAGAATGATACTTTAGTTGTGCAGTAATGAAACTACAGTGTATCTAAAATGAAACTAAGTAACATGTCTCATATATTGAATGTTGATATGTGCTTATTTGTTTATATTTTTCTTCTTTTCACTAAGTCATTTTGCTTTTAGATCATTCCAAATTCCATGAGAATTAGTGCTTATTTGTGTTATTTTGCAAGGAGTATGAGTTGGAAAGCATTGGAAGCAATTAAGCAAAGATGAGGATTTTCATGCGTTTTGGATGCATTTGGAGTCAATGGGAGTCAAGGAGAAGGTATGGAGATGAATACAACACTTCAAAGTAAGCCTAAGAGTCTATTTTCAATGGTATTGGTCATTTGGGCAAACTAAAACAAAAGAGAAGCAAAATGTCAAGGTGTTGAAATTTCTGCACGTCGACGTCTTAGTGATTGGACGATATCTCGGCATATAAATATCCAAATTGAGTGATTCTTGTGCAAATGGAACGAAGACTCAACGAGCTCCAACTCTTATGAAGAGATTAAAGTTTAAAAAGGAATCCAAATGGGTCAAAATTGTCGAAACTTACAGATATCGCCCAAATCTGACACTATTCGGTATTTTGATCATATCTCAGCCTAGAAATGTTCAAATAAGGTGATTGTTGCGCCTTTGAAAAGAAGACCCGAAGGGCTACAACTTGTTTTAAGACCATAAGTCCATAAAATGACGTTTTGAAGATCAAAATACACGGCCAAGTACACGGCTGTGTAAAAGGCCGTGTGTTTTCTGCTGATTTACAATGAAAAGTGCACTTTTTGGAGAGGAGGCATATCGGCACACACACGGCCGTGTGTCACCTGCTCTGTTATTATTTAAGCTCGTTTTGAGCATTTTGAACTCGGTTTTGACCCATGGGTGAACCCTAGATACTCTCATTCACTCCCTTTCATATTTTTATGTTAGATTAGATTTAGATCTATGTTTTTTTTTAACACTTTTGGAGCTTGTAATCTTGGATTTGAAGCTTGGATTTCACGATTCTACCACCCATTTCAATAGGGAAGCTTTCTTTCTCTTATCTCTTTTCTTTTACAAGATTTATGTTTATTACTTGTGCTTTTGTGTTCTTTATGTTATTTAATCATGAGTAGTTAGTTTATGGTCTGGGCTTGATTTAGGGTTGTATTATCTATTTTGATGCCTAAATTGTGATTATTGTGAAAAAAGGGGAAGAACTCCACTTAGGGTTCTTGAGTTTGAGTTGGGTCTTTAATCTATCTTGCAATAGTTGATACGTAGTAATTGTTGTTTGTGTTTGGAAAGTCTTGCATCTCAATGGGAATTGGATGGAAGACTTGAGCCTTCCCAATCTCAAACCCAATTTCCCTTAGCTTCTATGGAAATAGGGGTAGATTGAGACTTAAATAGCTTTTGTTCTTCAAGAACTTGGGTTGATACACCACGGAAGTGGGGCAATCCTTGTTCTAATCCTTGTTTTGACTAGGATTTATTTGTGCTTGCCTCATGACCCTAGGTAAAATGTTCTTCCCCCAACCTTAAGTGTTAAAGCATCAATAAGTAATACCCCTAACTTGAGTCCTATTTCTATATTTTGTATTTATCTATTGTTTATATGTGTTTGTTCTACCTTGTTGTCGTTTGCTTAGCTTCTTGTCGATTTCCTTGTGCTAGTGCTTAGTTTTGTGATTGCATATTGCGTGCCATAACCCACAATCCTCAGCGGAACGACGACATTTCACACCCGTACACTCATCATCACTCATTTTTGCTACACATCAAGTGTACATTGTCAAATGAAACTATAGTTGAATTAAAATAATACTTTAGTATTTTCAAAAAAAAAATAATACTTTAGTTGCGTTGTAATGAAACTATAGTGTATAAATTGTCTCACATATTTAGTGTATATTGTATTATTGTCAAATGAAACTGTAGTTGAATCAAAGATGTTTTAATTGTGTTGTAATGAAACTATAGGGTATATAAAATGAAACTGAATAACAGGTTTCACATTTTCTAATAATGTATATTGTCCAATGTCCAATGAAACCGTAATTGAATTAGAATTATACTTTAGTGGTGTTGAAATAAAACTACAATGTGTATAAAATGAAATTCAATAACATGTTTCACATATTGAATGTATATTGTCAAATAAAATTGTAGTTGAATCAAAATGATACTTTAGTTGTACTATAATGAAACTACAATGTATATAAAATGAAATTGAATAGTCATAAAAACAGAATTAATTGGACGGAAGTCCAGATAGCTGTGTAGACCTTGGTCTATAGTAAAATTTGTCATCCAAAATAAATTTGGCCCAAATGTCTTCAAGAAGACATCGATGTATAGAAAGATCAATAAGATGGGCAATTTATATCATTGACCAAGGTTCACATAGCATTATGGACCTTAGATTGAAACAATGATGTACAAAATTCATATTCGTGAGGTACAAAATTTCATAATACAAAACAAAAAAAATCACAACACAAGACACATAGCATAATATTATGGACCCAACTGGATTGAAAAGACGGGTTGTAGAATTTATACTCGTAACGTACAACATTTTATAACACAAGACACATACACATGTTATATATACTTACTTATTTTTCAAATATGATTTAGGTACTTAATTTGTGTTCTTAGACACAGAATTTCACAACACAAGATACATAAATTTATAACATAAGACACAATTATTAATTTGTTTCAAGTACAGAATTTATACTTTTAAGATACAAAATTTAATAACGCAAGACACAAATAATCACAACACAAAATACACACGAATCAGAATTCATAGTACCGTGTGAATCCGGGTACGTGGATATGGATTGACCAAGATGGTGTTATTAGACTCAAATCGAATCTCATCACCAAATGTGAAAGCACTTGAGCGTTTAATTACCGTGATTTACAAAATTTACGAAGTCTTTATTAAAAGGCTACATAAAGTCGTTCAGCGCTACGCATTAAATTCTACTGCTCATTCTATAATCTGAATAACATAATATGACATTACAAATATTTTATAATCCCAATAACATAATATGATATATATTAAAATATTCGAAAGTTCATGAATCATGATGCAATATACACCAAGTGTATCAAAAAAATTTTAATCTCAGACACCTTTTTGAAAAAATTAAATTTCCAGATTCATATGTATATTTAATATATAGATGTTTAAGATTTTCAAAATCTAGCCAAATTGTTTCTAGCATACTAATCAGTCAAAAAGTAATAGAAGTAAGTTGGTAAATAAATTGTGTTTAAATAGATACAATGCGGTATGAATGTAATGGCAATAGTAATGTGTGCGCATATAATAGTAATTATGTAGATATTCGCTCGCACCAATATAAATAATGATCAAAAATAAAAAAAAAATTCATAAAAAAAACTTAAATCTTTAAATTCAATAAAATCAAGTACCCATATATAGAAGTATGGTATATTATCATTCTTAGGATTAATTCCCACCAGATTGTATTTGTCATCTATTACCACTTACCTAACTAAGTATTAATACTATTCTTTTCTTTAAAAAATAATACACAAAACATGCATTATTAATTTATTTTTATTGACTAGGTTAAGAAATTTAAAAAAAAAAAATTATTTTTACGATAAACAATGTAATCAACTGCTCCGATTCTGATTTACAAAATTTCCTTATTTGCATTAATAGCATTTAATTTCTACTGCTATTTCTTTTTGGTCTCTTCTCACAGAGCTTCCCCTGTACAGCTACTTCTCTGTATCCGTCTCTCCCTCCCTCCATCTATATATATGTGTGTGTATATATGTATATCCACCCACACAAACCAATGCATTGGTCTCTGTGATCTCTGGCTGGTATGTGGAATGTTTTCTCATTCTTTTTTGTTGAATTGTTCAGTATGTGGGGGTGTGGGGATTGAGGATCATGTGATCTCAAACCCTAGGGGAAACTAACTGCATTACCATCAATCATGTGAATTTTTATTTGATCTGGAATGAATGTCATTTTCAGGTGTTTTGCTTAATTTTTGCCTGCTAATTGTTTGATGGATTTTAATTTGCTGTTATCCCTCTTCTTAGTTATCTGCATTGGTGTTATATGACCATTTCTTGGTTTGTTAATGTTTATTGGGGTCTGCAGGGTGTAGAGTTTAGTTAAAATGGCATTTAGAGGCTAGGTGAATGAGGATTAGCTTTCTCACTTGCCAGTTGGAAGTTGGGAGTGTTCAGAAAACCAGCTAAACCCCTTGCCCCAATTGAATTTGTGTTGCCAGAATAATTTGTGTTGTCAGAATGAAGTTTTTTATTATTACACACCTGCTTGTACTTGAGCTTTTATTTTGTTGTTGAGCCGATTAAGTTTTCCTCTAACTCTGTTAATGCTAAATGTGCCTTTTGGTGTGAGATTTTAAGTTGGACAGGAGGGTTTAGTTTGTTAATACTAATTCACCTGGCCTCAAAATGTGAATTCAACTACACTTGAGTGCTCGACAGCCTTCATAACTAATAAAATCGTGTCTTCTTATGCAGTCAACCTGAGGTTTCAAGTTCGACTGGAGTTTTTGCACTAGTGCTTTGAGTTTTACCTGGAACTGTTAGTTGGTACTTTCATTCTGTTTCTATGTCCTCACATTTAGCCCATGCTTGGTTTATGATGTTGGTTATGTTGTATGGTTAATCTATAGTACAGTACAAGTTTCTTACGGATTATTGGCTCAGGTAGGCTAAAACATTTGCAATCTTTGCCAAACATGTAAAAGTGCATTGTGTAATTAAGCTTTTACCAACTGGGTACATGAACACTCAACCGCTCGAGTTTGTCAATTGCTGATCCTAGAATGAGGCTGGCATAAGTAGTATAAGATATGCATGTAGTTCACTCATTGCATCATAAATGTTGGGTTGGAACTGTTTCAGAAAGTTTTCTGTATTTTGTACACTAATTTCTGATATCAATTTAGGTTTGATTTTTCGCTAATTCTAGCAACATAGTTTATTAATTTTCTTACCTGAATATATATTTGATAAAGTTTTATACTTAAACCATATTTGGTTCAAAGTAGGGGGGAGGTTTGGATTAAATGGAATGTACGTATTTTCCCCTTTTCAAGGTGATTTTGTCATTTTTGTATAATATACTGTATAACTTCTCTCTTCTTCTTCTTCTTCTTCTTCTTTTTATTTATTTATTTATTTTTTTTTTACTGTAGTTGCATTTTGTGAGCGGTTAGCTTAGAGATAGATGCCAACTGCAAGGCTGATCACTGTTGGATCTTCAGATGCAATGGAATCAGTTGAGGGGAATGATTCCCTTTACACATTGATTAGTCAAGCTACAGGGAAAGAGCCTATCATCTTAGGGGACAAACCTATACAGTGGATACAGTTACTTCATGCCTTAGAGCAGCCAGGTATTAAAATGTTTTCCTAGTGGTCTAGTTTAACTGCTCAACAATGAAGGTAACCATCCATATGGTTATGAAATTCTCTTAGCTGTTATGCTTATTGAAGTAGTGGCATAAGGTATTTATTTACATTAAAAAGTCCTGCATCCACTGCTACAAGTATACAGATATAGTTGATGAATATGATAGGAAGTCCTTGCTTATCTCCTGTGCTTTTCATGCAGATCTTCCATATTGGCCTATGGTTACTCCTGTGAAGGTTCAGATGCATAAATGTGAGAAATGTTCTCAAGAATTTTTTTCATCAATTAACTACCGAAGGCATATACGCCTGCACCGTCGAGCCTTAAATTTTGACAAGGTATTCCTAGTTTGTCTTTGATTATTTAGTCTGATGATGTTGGCAGTTTCCTTTTTTGAAATCATGAAGTTATTTTGATTACTGTATTTATTAGGGTTCCAAAGTGAAACACCCAAAAAAAAACAGATATACAAAATCCTCCAAACCAAATGTTAGAGCTTGAACACTATATCTGAAGTCAGCCACGGGAATATCATTTTTATGTGACTTTACATGAATCCAAACAAAATGTGCACAATAATTCTTAGAACTGTTAATTGGCATCAGTAAATCATCATAATTCTGATAATTCCTCTTATTCTAAACAAGCTACATCAAACACACAGGGATTAAGTGCCATTCATGATGTTTCTTCCTGTTTCTCTTGAAATTCCTGTTTTTTTATCAAAACCTTTAACCCTACCAGGAATCACCCATTGTCCATTGAACACCCACTCAAAAAAGCAAAGTTAGAGCACCATGAAATTATTTCTTCATTTTCTAAAATTACTTCTTCTGTTTTTTTTTTTTGGTTTTTTCATCAATTATGTATCTACCCATGAACTTGATTGCTTGTGCTCTTCCACTCATGAATCACCTTCTTTAATTAGATAATTTTGGCAAAGCATTTTCATTTGTTTAACTATTTGGCTCTGATGATGTTGGTTATTTCCTTTTCTGTATTCATGCAGTTATTTATTCATTTTAAAAATTACCTTCTAGGGTTTTATTCTGTAAGTGTGACTTGATTGTGAATAGTCTTCCAATCACGAATCACCTTAATTAGGTGATTTGTTTTTTAATACCAACGACAAGATTCCTTATTACCCTTTGGTCAAGTGAGACAGCATCTTGACAAGTGATTTGGCTGAAGTTTGCTAATTGAATGTCCTTGAATATCTGGTGTTTATATTTACTTTTCTAGACCTATATTTATGGTTTTAAATTATGCAGGAGTCTCGCAAATATAGAGATTTTCTTGGAGCATTTTGGAATAAGGTAGTCAATTCCTTTCTACTGTTATACCATTGTGCATTGTTTTCCTTCAATCACAAAATGCTCATTAATGTTATCTACATGCCAGCTTTCATTGGAGGAGGTTAAAGAAGTTGCATCATTGGATGACATTTCACTAAAGGTAATAGGATGCTTACTACATAAATCCTCATGAATATGTGAAATCAAGATACACACATATACAGAGAGAAGACTGACAAACTTGGAGTAATTGTTTTAGGAAATTCCTGGGACCTTACTTGTCAAGACACTGACAGAGTCTCTCCAAACATCAAGTGCCTGGATGTGGAGTCTTCCAACTGTTTATATGAAAGCTGGCGCTACCTTAATGGTAAGGTTGCAGTGGTGATTTTTTCTGCCAACCCGCGTATCTTCAAGTTCTAGTATTTCTCTTTCTTGTTTTTTCGATTTCCTTGCTAAGTAGGCATTTTTTGCAGGATATTATTGAAGCCAAACCTTCTAGGCTTCCAATATCATCCCAGGAATTATTTAGTGTCCTTGATGACGCTAGTGAGGGAACATTTCTATGTGCTGGAACAGCAGACTCGATGCAAAAATATTTATTCGATGATGAAGTTATAAAAGTTTGCCTCGAGCTGAGGAATTTAGCTGCATGCATATGCTTCGCTTTTGAACAGAAACTGGTATACTATACTCGTCTGTTAATAATTGACAACCTTTGTGTGATCAACGTTTAGTTTTGGCATGTGAATATGAACATAATAAATCCTGATGCAGTGATGCATCATTCTTGGATTTGATCTGGAATCAAAGTTTGGCATGTTGTTGCATAGATGTTCTCTTTTGGCTCAACTCTCTTGTAAAATGGATTTAATCCTCCTACCTTGATTACTGTTGTTCCTTTGTGATCAGGTAAAAGCATGGATTGCTGACAAAGAAGCTGAGGCATTGAGATGCCAGAAATTGCTTGTGGAAGAGGAAGAAGCTGCTCAGAGAAGGTATGTTGTACTTATTCATATTTAATGTGCCAAACTGTTTTCAAGAGGTGCTTCTGCTAATGCCAATTGCCAAAAGGACATCTGTGTTTTCATTTGAGAAAATATTTCGAATTTAATCTTTTGACTTTATGATGTATTTCCATTTATGTGAGTGATTTCTCTTATTCGGATGACTACTCTAAAAATATGAACAGGCAAACTGAGTTATTGGAAAAGAAAAGACAGAAAAAGCTGAGGCAGAAGGAACTGAAGGCAAAGGATCAAATGAGTGAGGAAAAAGCAAGCCTTGGTGGGACTGCTGATTCTTCAGAAAATCCACTGGTGGCAGAAATATCCAGTCCTCCCACCCTGTTTGATTCCGACTCCAATACTCTTGATGTAGCAGAGGATGTCTCCGGCCTACAAAATGGCTGTGAAGTGATGATTGGGTCCATATCTGTGTCTGTGAAAAATTGCCCTATTCACACACTCCGCACGAACTTGGCAAAAGCACATGATCAAAGTGGATGTGATCTCAGCCTTGGCAGCAAAACCAGTGTGCCATCTGATGATTGGGTTCATGTGACCAGGCGTGGGAAGGGGCCAAAGGTCAGGCAAGATAATGAAGAGTGTGCTTCAGTGGAAGTTGGTGATCAAAATCTATCCTGTGCAATGTCTGTGCAACCATATGCTGTGGAAAATCCTGATAGCAAAACTCATTCTCATCAGCTGCCATTCTCCAGTGGCACTGTAAAAACTTTTCTTACAAAGAGTATGCTCTCCGTTTCTCCAATTTGTTTACTTTATCTATTCTCATCAACATTTCACTAATTATTTTTAAATATCTATTTCAGTGAACTGACTGATCTGAAAAACAATGCAGGATGGAATGAGGTCGTCTCAGCTGATCATGTGAAGTTGGTCATTTCCGCTGTTCCTAAATCTCAAGGAAGTCCGAGCACCCAGAGCAACGTTCAAAAATCTGCTCCTCCACCTTCAGCACCCAAGAAGCACAGCATTGTTGGAGAGAATCAGAAAAGAAGATGAAAGTGAGCAAAACCTCGTTTTTTTAGGTGAAGGAGAAGAATGCTGCTGACGGACTACAGCTGATTTGAAGTCTTTAACCCATTCCAGCAGCGAGAGAAGAGGTTTTGTGCTGTGTAGTCTTCTATTGGGGAAGTGAAGGTGTTAGGACAGATAGCTTATTCTTCTTAGGAATAGCATAGACTTGGCCTCTTTTATATGTTTTCTTTTCTTAGTTGAAATCTCATCTTGGCTAGTTGGCTTTGGACATCAAATCTTTCATGGAATAGATTGTTGTTTTAGTTTTCTTATTTATTTATTTTGTGGTCATATTAGACAATTGTGGATTTGTGATGTCCCATGGTTAGCCAGAGAATGAAATGAATTGATTTTTTCTGAAAACGATGGCAAATAACTATTACCCTCCTGGCCTTACGGAGGTATTATTTACTCGTTCAAAAGAATATTAGAATATTAGTATTGAGAATATTGGGGTGGGAGAGAATATTCTTAGACTCATAATTGACCTATGTATCTCTTGCTCATTTATCTTTGAAATTATTCGTCTCGAAAATTAAAATCATACTCAGACTTGGACCTTAAAAATTTCTTTTAATAGTTACAACATTATATTCATTAAATGGAATAAGCAAACTAAAAAAGTTGTGTAAGGTTGTATATAGTATATTGTAATGAGTTTTAAGCGATTCGAAAACAGTGTCGTATCAATTAATGATAGATTAACAGGAATGTCATTTTGAATTGAACTGAGCAATAAAGAGCCGTTATATCTTGCTATTTGCCGACGTCATTTTCGTCAAAACTTCCAACAAACCTTGTCAGTTGCAAGAGACTTTCTTTCCAAGACTTTCTTTCCAACACTTTCCTCAATTCAAGAATTGTATCAATATTACTTGTGTCTATGACTGTCAGAGATGTCATGACGAGTGTAAATTTATGAGATTTATATAATATTTTAGAACTTTAATTACTCAATTATAATGGGCAAAAACTTGTGTGAGACCGAGATCCGTGAGACGGGTCGGGTCACACAATAAAATGGGTCAACATGTGCATTTTTATGTTTCTCTCTCTCTCTTTCCTATCTCATCTACGCTCTCTATGTCTCACTCTCTGGATCTCACGCCTCTCATCCTTGCATCTCGCCCTCACCATCTCCATCAATGCCTCTCATCCTTGCATCTCGCCCTCACCATCTCCGTCTCCTCCCATCTCCTCCGCCTCCATTGCCGGCCTCTTCTTGTGAGATTGCACTTCCTTACCAGACTCTCAATTGGTGAAAATGTTGTTTTCTGAAAATAAACTTTTTAATTTTGTTTTTATTACAGACTAGGGGAATAAAATCCAATTTTTTTTTACATTATTTCAGTTATTGGTAATTTAGTCCAGTACTCTAGTCTAGTAAACTACATGTGGGAACTAGTTGACAGAATGACTATGAGATCAATTTTTTTCTAATGGGGTTTTCAAAATATTGCTTTACTTTTTTGAATCATGAACATTTTTATCAATAAGTTCACCTTGTTTTTCTTGTTTTATTTCCAATTCTTACTTTGCCAAAATCAAGCAGTTCATCATCAATCATTTGGCATATATAAAAATTGATGCTTTGCAAAATTTGGATTCAAATAGACAAATCTGCTACTTTATATAGCCTAAAACTAGCACTTTAAAACACAAATGAATACTCAACACTTTAAGCATTAAATATACTACTACTTTATAGTGCAAATATAATATTTCATATCACAAATGAATAATCATGACTTTAACTATCAAACACAACACTTTATAGGGCAAATATACTACTTTATATATAACAAAATAAACAACATGAGTGACAAATAATTATCCAAATATAAACTAGCTAGTTCAACATAATAGTGGGTGTTCTAATTGAAAAACAAGTTATTTTTTTAAAAAATCACAAACAAGTGATTGAAGTTGACAAGCTAGCCCATATTCTTATAATGGAAAAAGCTTGCTGGAGAAATTATTCTAGGCATTGAAAAGATTCATCTAATAGAAGGGCATCCCATATTCTGATAGTGACATGACACCAAAAACCTTAAGTAAACATCTTAGCAACCAAATCTTCAGTTACCATGTTCCTTATCAAACCTCATTTACATCCTCTGTTCAATTTTAATTTGCATTTTACATTTCCTAGCATTTCTCTCTTCTACCTCTTTTTGTCTAAACTAGTTGCTGACCCCTCATATCATGTTTTGACAAGCTTCAAGTAACTTATAGCTAAATCACAAATACAAAAAAAGATAGATAATCAAAGAGAAAAAAAAAAAAAAGTCCTAAATTTTTTATTTTGAAGTGACCAAAAATTGAAACTCTTATGTCTCTTTTTTAATAAATTTGAATATTTCATATTCTTTGGTATCAGTTATAGCATTAGCTAATGTACTTTGAAATAAATTATGGCATGCACATATCTTAGAAGGAAACAATTTTACAAATAATAAACTCAACTTTGTTGCTAATAATGAAGACAGAAATTTCACCACAACATCACAGACATGAAACACTACTTCACATCTAGACCACAATGAAAATTTGACACTTTATCAATTTAGACTGAAAAGTTTCGATTTCCTTGATATACGTTCTCATCTCAGTATGATGAAGTATAATGAAGCCATCAAATAACTTCTCAAACTTATGAACATTAATTCTTTACATACCCTAATATATTTTTCCATCTCAATATGATGAAGTATGATGAAGCCATCAAATAACTTCTCAAACTTATGCACATAAATTCTTTACCCTAATACGTACAATACCACCCCTCAAACCAATAAATAATCATGAAATGAAATCACACAGAAAATGTACAAAATGCTTAAACTTTAGATTAATCATAGTCTTTCTTATTCATGTGAATCATGTCTACTTACCTCCTTGAAAGTTCGGGCTCACCTAGACTCAACGAAAACATTAGGATGTTATTAAAAGGCTTAAACTCACCATGAAAAATTAAAATATGTCCAAACTCTTTAGACAGCTTATAAGAAATCTATATATTTTCATCACTGACACTGATACATTATATACAAATTTAACCATCAAACACAATACTTTATAGTGTAAATATACTACTTCATATCACAAATGAATAATTATGACTTTAACCATCAAACACAATACTTAATAGCACAAATGAATACTCAACACTTTAACGATTAAATTTGATACTTTATAGCCTAAAACTAGTACTTTAAAACATAAATGAATAGTCAACATTTTAACCATTAAATTTAATACTTTATAGCCTAAAACTAGTACTTTATAACAGAAATGAATAATCAACACTTTAACTATCAAACACAATACTTAATAGCATAAATATACTATTTAATAGCACAAATAAATACTCAACACTTTAACCATTAAGTTTAATACTTTATAGCCTAAAACTAGTACTTTTAAACAAAATTGGTTGTGTTACTTAGAGGACAAATCTGCATGTTCTCTATACTGTGTTCCATTGGCTACTTTTGTTGTTTCTTAAGACCACTAAGCATCTTTTGGGGAAAAAGGGTACGTACTGCTAGCATTAATTTAAGTACACACACTAATATATATATATATATATATATATATATATATATATATATATATACATATAATTATTTACTAAAACATTTGTATTGTACAGTTTCTAAGATAAGATTATTATAATATACTACTGTTTGATAGTATTTGCAGATGAAATTTCTGAGATTTCCCTTAGATCGAGCTAGTAAAATGCATGAAAATTTGTATGATTAGGCTTGATGAATCCCTTTGTCTACACATTTTTGCATCATTTATACTCAATCTTTTCATCCAAATGAAGCCTCACTACTAGAATATGGTTGATGAATTCCTAGAGCAGCTTTAATGATGTTATTGCAGGTGCTTCAAGAACTAAATATACATGCTTGATGAAGTTAGAGCTTTAATGGTGTTATTGCAGGTTGATCAAAAGCTAAATATGCTTATGAGTTATGTACTTTATAACTGATTGCAGCATATTTTCATAACAATTCAAATACCCGGAGTATTCCGGAGTATCGATCCATAGGGAAGCGGGACGCATCGAGCACTAGTTACTAACATACTCATGTGAAGCTAATCCTAACAAAAATGGTGTTTGGACAATTGCAAAAACAGTAATAAACGAGAATAAAGAAAGCGTAGTTGATGAAAACAAATAGAGAGAGAGATGGGATTTCCGGGTTTAGGTGTTTAGTCTCCTAATGCCAAACTAAGGTGAAATATCATATTTGGGTAAGACAAGTGTTTAAGATGCACTTAAAGAGGGGAATTACTCCCATAATTCCTACAAGACAAGGGATAGAACAAGTATCATAAACAACTACACTAAACACTCTTTCCCAAAAGCATCATCAACATTAAACACAATTGCATAACAAGTCATAAACCCAAATGTAGATATAACATAGGAACATAAAGAACAAAGGCAAAGGATTCATCAACACCTTTCACCCAAAAATCCCAAAATATTTTAGTCAATCATGGCTATGATAGAAAATAAAGCTCAAATGTTAAAGAGTTTACAAAAGCTAGAAAGTAAAGGAAAGGAAAAGAAATTCTCCCAAATATAGCTTTCCTTCTTCCTTCCTAAGCCTTCATATCTCCTTGAGATGACTATCTTCTTCTCCAAGAATTGTGGATCCCTCCTTCACTCCATGGAAGAGACAACACCTTGCTCTCACTCCTATTTGCCTCCTAAAAACGCAGCTTAGGTCTAGGGTTTTGGGAAAATGAGCTTTATATAGTGGGAGCACAAAATAGGGGCAAAATAGGCAATTCCGCGCAGCAGATTCTGGGCTGTCACAGGATTCTCGACGCGTCGAGAATAGGGCTCGACGTGTCGAGCCTCTGAATAATTTCCCGAAAATTGTTACGGCATATTCTTGACACGTCGAGCCTTGACCTTGGCTCAAAATTCTGGACGTGTCTAATTTGATCCTAGACGCGTTGCGGCCTCAATGTAAACATTCTTCATCCATTTTAACTTCCAAACATGTCTTTAAATGTTCCCTTGCTTTGCATTTGATCTAAAATGGTTTCAAAACACTAACAAACACCATAAAACACTCAAATCAAGAATGAAACCATATCTAATTGAGAAAGCAAGGAATATGCATTAGAGATAGCAATTTAATACAATTAAGCTCACAAAATGATCCAAATTCATTAGAAAAAATATGCATAATTGAGATTATATCAATAACACAAATGAGTAGTCAACACTTTAACCATCAAACAAATACTTAATAGCACAAATATACTACTTAATAGCACAAACGAATACTCAACACTTTAATCATTAAGTTTAATACTTTATAGCCTAAAACTAGTAATTTTAAACACAAATGAATAGTGAATACTTTAACCATTAAACCTAATACTTTATAGCCTAAAACTAATACTTCATAGCACAAATGAATACTCAACATTTTAACCATTACATATAATACTTTAACAATCAAACACAATACTTAATAGCACAAATGTACTACTTCATAGCACAAATGAATACTCAACACTTAAAGCATTAAATCTAATACTTGGTGCAAATATACTACTTTATATCACAAATGAATGATCATGACTTTAACCATCAAACACAATATTTTATAGAGCAAATATACTTCTTAATTGCACAAATGAATAACCAACACTTAAAGCATTGTACTAAAAAAAAACACTTAAAGCATTAAATCTAATACTTAAAAGCCCAAATATACTACTTCATATTACAAATGATTAATCAACAACCATCAAACACAATACTTAATAACACAAATATACTACTTCTTAGCAAAAATGAATACTCAACACTTAAAAGGAAGAAGCAGAGAGTAATAGGAAGTTACTTATGCCGAACCACGAGAAATTAAACCGAAGAAGCAGAGATTAATATAGAGAGTTGCCGGCGGCGAAATATGTCTGGCTGAAAAATCTGACTTACTGCATACAAACACAAAACTCCTTGTTATAATTGCGAACACCATTAGAGAAATTAAATAGAAGAATTTAATTGATGGGAGAGCTGGGAGGAGAAACGGAAATTTCCGGCCGTCGCTGCAATTGCAATTAATAATAATTTTCGTATTTCTGTTCCTTTCTTTCTACTGATCTGCTCGTTCCCCTTTTCCTTCTTTTTCTTTCAATTGAGAATTCAACATTTGTTTCCTTCTGCCGGACGACTCCTTTTTTTTCTTTTTTTCTTTTTTAATACTGATATCTCATGTTTCCGTCGGCGCTTACACAGTAGGAGGCCACCCTCCTGCTTTCACGCATGCATAGCTATGGAATCCAATGCGAGAAATGGAAGAATGGAGTGCGAGAAACGGAAGAATTGGAGTCTAATAACAAAATCCTAGCAAATTTTACACATTAAAATTATCAAAAACAAAAACTCACCTAAGATTATGACGAAAATACACCTTTGTGAAGAGAAAATTTGAAAATTAGATGAAAAATGGAGGGGAACATTCTCTATGCTCCAACAAGCTCTACGTGAAGAACACGAACGCGAAAAATGGAACGAAAACATGCTAAATGAATTAATAAAATTGGGCTAAAAAAGCCCATATCTAATTGTTAAAAAATAAATTAGCCCAAATAGACCTGATCCATAAATTAAATATGACCCATATTGTTTGACCCAACCCGTCTCACGGATTGAGACTCGTGAAACGGTCTCACACAAGTGTGACTCTAAGTTTATTATTTTATTTCTTTAACTATCATTAAATTTATTTCTAATTATAGATATATGCATTTTAAAATAATAATAATAATAATATTATTATTATTAGTAAAATGAGTTTAGGGTCACATTGTAATTATAAAAATATGTAGGCACAAATCCCAAATTAAAACCTTTTTTTTTTTGAAAGGACCCCAAATTAAAACCTATTTAAACTAAACCAAAACAACTCCAATTCATTTCTATTCTTTCTAAACCCTAGCGCCGCATCGGGTGAACCAACAACAACAATGGCGAAAATCAACAACAACATGGCGAAAAGCAGAAGGATTTTGGAAATCAACCGTAGCCTCGTAATCATTGCACGATTTTTAACAAAATCAACAACAATAGCAAAATCGATAGCGCGATGGTCTTGGCTGGGAGTTTTGAAACTGAATGGTGGCAAGATCTAAAGGTTAGCATTTCTCTCTCTCAGTTTTAGTCATGATAGTGTGAGGATCTCATAATAAATATGGTAGTGATGAGGATGAAGACTTAAAACTTGTGGTGTTGTTTTCTTAATTTCTTCAATTTTCTATAAAAAAAAAATTGCAAACAGATCAGAGAGGTTGGTATGCCAGATCAAGAGAAGATTTAGGGGTAGTTTTGACTTTTAAAAAATTGCAATCAATTGTAATAAGATGATTTATCAAATGCCAATTTTAGCTGTTTGGCTAGGCCAAATACCAAAAAATGGTCACGTCATTTGATACTAGTTGACCAGCCATATATATATATATATATATAAAACAATTATAGTCTAAAATTATTGATAAATCGTTATTTTAGTCCCTAATTATTTTATATGCTCAATTTAAAATCTTGAATTATTTGAGAGGTTGCTCTTTTAATTCTTGACACTAAACTCAAATGTAATATTTGAAATGACTACCACTAAACCTTAAATAGTTAAGGTTATAAGTGAATATTATTTTAATATCTTATCTAGACATTACCTATTCGACATATTGCACCAAATTTTTTTTAAAAAATAAAAAATAAAAAATAAATCAGTATACTAGGTGCATGTGGTTTGTGCATTTGCTGAATTTGATACAAATTTTGAGTATATATAGGCCTCCAATTTAAGACTTTGTATTTAGATTAGTTCTTACATGAGTACATCACATATGAAACATGTAATACTTTTTAGATAAATTGTAATACTTTTCAAGTGACCTATTATAATAATAATAATAATAATAATAATAATAATAATTATTATTATTATTATTATTATTATTATTATTATTATTATTATTATTATTATGAGTTTAGGGTCACATTGTAATTATAAAAATATGTAGGCACTAATCCCAAATCAAAACCTATTTAAACTAAACCAAAACAAGTCCAATTAATTTCTCTTATTTCCAAAACCCTAGCGCCCACCGGGTGAACCAACAACGACAACGGCGAAAATCAACAACAACATGGCGAAAAACGGAAGGATTTTGGAAATCAACCGTAGCCTCGTAATCATTGCACGATTTTTAACAAAATCAACAACAATAGCAAAATGGATAGCGCGATGGTCTTGGTTGGGAGTTTTGAAACTGAATGGTGGCAAGATCTAAAGGTTAGCATTTCTCTCTCTCAGTTTTAGTTATGGTAGTGTGAGGATCTCATAATAAATATGGTAGTGATGAGGATGAAGACTTAAAACTTGTGGTATTGTTTTCTTAATTTCTTCAATTTTCTATTAAAAAAATTGCAAGCAGAGAGGCTGGTATGCTAGATCAAGAGAAGATTTAGGGGTAATTTTGACTTTTACATATTAAATGTAATCAATTGTGTGGAAATGATGCCCTAACTAGAATTTTGAAAAATGATTGATCAGACTAATAAGCTATGCAAATAAGATGATTTACCAAATGTCAGTTTTAATTGTTTTGCTTGGTCAAATACCTAAAATTAGTTAAACCAACTGAAAAATAGTTGATCAGTCATTTTTCGAGCACTCCTAATAACGTCTGACTATATATATATATAGTCAAACAATTATGGTCTAAAGTTATTAATAAATTGTTATTTTAGTTCCTAATTATTTTACATGCTCAATTTAAAACCTTGAATTATTTGAGAGGTTGCTCTTTTAATTTGTGACACTAAACTCAAATGTAATTTTTGAAATGACTACCACTAAACCTTAAATAGTTAAGGTTAAAAGTGAATATTACTTTAATATCTTATCTAGACATTACATATTTGAGCCAAGGACCTTGTGGTCCAATGGCATCAAACCCTTCCCTTTATACGGGAGGTGGTGGGTTCGAGCCTCAGTGGAGGCAATACTGATTCTTGTGCTTTAATAGGTTGAGAAAGTAGTTATGAACATATACTGCATTGTAATAGAGTCAGTAGTATTCAAAAAAAAAAAAGACATTACATAGTGCACTAATTTTTTTTTTTAAATCAGTATACTAAGTGCATGTGGTTTGTGTATAATTGCCCAATTTGATACAAATTTTTAGTATATATAGGCCTCTAATTCAAGTCTTTATATTTAGAGTAGGTCCAAGTCTTTATATTTAGAGTAGGTCTTATATGAGACCATCTATCTCATATGAAACATGTAATACTTTTTAGATAAATTGTAATTGACGGTAAGAATGGTTACCGGATAATATTGATAAGTAAAGTACAATAGTTGAGTACAATAGTGTTTGTGTGTTAGAAAACCCAACACCCCAAACATTTACAACATGTCTACTACTTATACTACAGGTGCAACGGCTCTTTCTCATGTCGTGTAACGGACTCGGGTAATAATGGTGAGAGGAGTAATGATGGGGAGCCACCGAGTAAGTCCCCTCTTCGATATGCCATGTCAGTGTAACGGTGGCCTTTTGACATCCATGTGTCCGTCTCTACAAGTGCGTTCGGCTCCTTAGTAATTGTTCTTTGATGAGGCGGACCCGTACCGGGTTGGATTAGTACACTGCCCAATTATCTTGTCACCAGCCTCCTTACTCCCAAGTTTGAGAGAGTAGCAGAGTCAACTAGAGAGTAATAATAGTGTATCTTCAGGTGGTGAGATTTGAAATTCAAAAAAAAAAAAAAACTTTGAGCAATAATTAAAACGTTGGACTCCCAAGAAATTAATTGCACCGCAAACTTTTTTAGAAAACCCAAGTCGGCCACCGCCCAAATAATTACTACATTAATTAGAAATTTTTGATATGGTCGGCGGCCATCCACGCTCTGTTGACGGTGAACCACGATCACCATGAGAACGCTGGCGAAGCAGCCCTGTACCCTACATGTCGTCTCTTCCAAGCCGGAGATCGCCGCCAGAGGACGAATAGAGAAACGACATGATAGATTTGGATGCATAGCTCCAAATGCGACAGTGACCACTTCCCTCTAGAGCTCAAAATGCAACAGATCTACACTCAGTCCCTCCGATTCTCTACCATAAAATTTTAATTTCTCCATCTAAGTTTCATAAAGTTAGCATAATGCAGCCTAGAGAGCATTCTGTATCTGAATAAGAACTGCATAAGCTTGCTTGCAATAATGCTCCAACCATTACTCATTTTGTGGCTACTTTATCATCTCCTAAAACACCAAAGGTCTACCAAAGTATTTAAAAGAACACCCAGAGCATGTAGCAGCTGGTATAAATATAACTCAATTTTGTTTTGAGTCACTAGAGCTTCTATTCGGAAAAAATGGGAAAGAAAGCATCTCGCATCTTTAACTTTCTTGTCTCACGATCATGATGACAGATCTAAAAGGCCACATCAATCTGGTGAAGAAGTTATATATATAGATGATGAGGATATTGAAGTGCAAGGCAACAACGTTGCTGGTAATGCACCCAAGTTCTCAGACCAGCAACCCTCCAAATCGGCCGAAAAAAAACTAAACATCATTGAGAAAAGGTGGAACAGCACCCACCAAATGGGAGTGGCTGAGGCCTCGCCCACTCCAGTTTGGTGGCACCTGTTCCACCGTTTCACTCTGGTGTTTGGTGTTTTTTCCGGCCGATTTAGAGGGTTGCTAGTCTGAGAACTTGGGTGCACTACCAGTGTTGTTGCCTTGCACTTCAATATCCTCATCATCTATATATATAACTTCTTGACCAGATTGATGTGGCCTTTTAGATTTGCCATCATGATCATGAAAAGGAAGTTATTGAAGGGAGATGCTTTCTTTTCCCCTTTTTTCCAAATAGAGGTTGTGGTGACTCAAAACAAAATTGAGTTATATTTATACCAGCTGCTACATGCTCTGGGTGTTCTTTTAAATACTTTGGTAGACCTTTGGTGTTTTGGGAGATGATAAAGTAGCCAGAAAATGAGTAATGGTTGGAGCATTATTGCAAGCAAACTTATGCAGTTCTTGTTCAGATACGGAATGCTCTCCAAGCTGCATTGTGCTAACTTTATGCGACTTAGATGGAGAAATTAAAATTTTATGGTAGAGGATCGGATGGGCTGAGTCTAGATCTATTGCATTTTGAGCTCTAGAGGAAAGTGGTCACTGTCGCATTTGGAGCTCTGCATCCAAATCTGTCATGTCGTTTCTCTATTCCTCCTCTGGCGGCGGTCTCTGGCTTGGAAAAGACGGCATGCAGGATACAAGGCTGCTTCGTCGGCGTTCTCATGGTGATCGTGGTTCGCCGTCGGCAGAGCGTGGATGGCCACTGGCCATCTCGAAAATTTCTAATTAATGCAGTAATTATTTGGGCGGTGGCCGACTTGGGTTTTCTCAAAAAGTTGGCGGTGCAATGAATTTCTTGGGATTCCAACGTTCTAATTATTGCTCCAAGTTTTTATTTTTTTGAATTTCAAATCTCACCACCTAAAGATATACTATTATTACTCACTAGTTAACTCCCCACTACGCTCTCAAACTTGGGAGTAGGGGGCTGGTGACAGGATATTTGGGCAAGATACTAATCCGACCTGGTACAGGTCTACCTCATCAAAGAACAATTACTAAGGAGCCGAACACACTTGTGGAGACGAATCAGACGCATGGAAGTCAAACATCCACTCGTTACACCGACACGGCACATCGAAGAAGGGAATTACTCAACTGCTCCCCATCATTACTCCTCCCGCCATTATTACCCAACTCTGTTACACTCACAGGAGAAGAGTCGTTGCACCCATAGTATAAGTAGTAGAGCTGTTGTAAAGGTTTGGGGGTCGGGTTTTCTTACACACAAACACTATTGTACTTTACTTATCAATATATATATAATCATACTAAAAGTTAAATAGACAATCAATCACTATGTATCACATTAAATATTATTTTTATCGTTGAAAATAACATTTTTTTTGCATACCTTGGTAAAAACATTTCGCTTTCAAATTTAATTTTATTAGTATTCATATATAAAATACAAACAAACTTCAAAATGGCGAGAACTTGTAATTGTGGTAAGGATGAGGCTTTAGATTTAGGATTGTCTATTTTATGCTAATTATTTTTGCAATTGGTTTGTTACGTTTTCAAACATTTTGTCATTGTCAAATAAGTGAAGCGTAGTTCTTAGTTTCGAGAAGTGCAAGAAGCACCTCTCTGACCTAGAAGTGCGCCATCAGCAGTGTGACTGAGAAGTAAACTTACCTTTCGGTCATAGATGAGATTTTACTTTTCGGCTCAGACAAGAAGTTTACATGAAAAACTTACCTTTCTGTCCAACATTTTCCCTATATTTTGCACTCTTTGGGTGTCTAAGCTCGAAAAAAATAATGTTATTTTCAATGATAAAAATAATATTTAATGTGATACATAGTGATTGATTGTTTATGAACATAAAAAGATAAAATAAAAATTATATGAGTATTTATGAAATTTACGAAACTTTTTGTAAAACTTGATAGGAATAAAGGAAAAGTTTGTATGTTTAGATAGAGTGAAAAAGTTTGTAAAGAAAGTTAAAATTTTGAGGTTGGATTGTGCGATTTTAACTATTTTATTTGTGAGAAAAAATGTATAGAAATTCTAATTTGATAGTCTATAAATGAAAATAAACAAAAATGAAATAAATAAAAGAGTTTTTCCCAAAATGGTCCCTCGACTATTCCCGAAATGATCCATCGACTATTTCTCAGTGTATATTAGACATAAAATAGGTAAATGGACGAAAATACCCTTCATTTTAATACTGATTAGGCGAAATATGTAACGAAAGACTGAATTGGGTGACTTTTTGGAAGTCGGGGGACCACATTTGGTGCAACTGAAAGTCGAACTTCAAAATTGAGAATGAACAATAATCAAGGGACAATTTTGGGGGAAACCTCTTGCCAATTTCAGTCCACAACTATTCAATTGTTGTCAATTCTAATTCATCCGGCCAAATTACCAGCTAAAAATCGCTAAGAAGTTTTAGTTATTAGTGTTGAAATCATAAGGGCAAAGTTGTATAGATTTCTGTAGAAATATTCTCTTTCCCTGCCTTTCTTCTACGTTGTGATTCCTATGTTGATATCGCCATGGTTTTTTATGGATTTGAACGCCCAACAGTTTCATCATGTCGGAGGGTTGGAAGTCTAGGAATTCCAACGTCAGGCAGAGCTCCCTATTGTCAGTGCATTTGAGATATTCCTCAAAAACACCTCTGAGAAGAGGGAGCCCAACCTAATGGATGACTACCTTGACTTCCAACCCTCCGACGTGAAAAAATTGTTGGATGTTAAACTCCATCAGAAACCATGACGGTATCAGTACATGAATCACAACGAAGAAGTAGAAAGTAGTGAAAGAGAATACTTTTGCAGAAATCTATACAACTTTGTCCTTGTGATTTCAGTACTAATAACCCAACTAAAACTTTCCAACAATTTTTAGCTGGTAATTTTGTCGGATAGACTGAAATTGACAACACTGGAATAAGTTGTGGACTAAAATTAACAAAATTGAATAGTTTTGGACTAAAATTATCAATTCTTAAACTCATGGATTGAAATAAATAATACTCCAATAGTCATAGGACAAAAGTGACATTTTTTCATAAAAGGTGTCACTTCTTTTCCTCTAACTATTGTGATATTATTAATTTTGGTCCACGAGTTTAAATATTGTCAATTTCAATCCACAACTATTCAATTGTTCTCAGTTTCATTTCATTCAGCCAAATTACCCGCTAAAAGTCGTTGCAAATTTTAGTTGGTGTTATTATTGCTAAAATCAATGGGGCAAAGTTATATAGATTTCTGTAGAAATATTCTCTATACTTGCTTTCTTCTTCTTTGTTGTGATTCATGTGCTGATACTGTCATGGTTTCTGATGGATTTTAACATCCAACGGTTTTGTCACGTCAGAGGTTAAAAGTCTAGGCAATCCTCTATCTGGCAGAGTTTACTCTTGTAAACTCATTCGAGAAAGTTCTCAAAAACAACGTTGAGAAGAGGGAGCTCTACCTAACGGAAGACTACCTCGACTTCCAACCCTCCGACATGACAAAACCGTTGGACGATTAAAATCCATTAGAAACCATGACGGTATTAACACATGAATCATGGCGAATAAGAAGAAGACAGGGAAAGATAATACTTCTACAGAAATCTATACAACTTTGCCATTACGATTTCAACACTAAAACCCAACTAAAACTTTCCAAAAAATTTTAGTAGGTAATTTAGGGGTGGATTAACTGAAATTGACAAAATTGAATAGTTGTGGACTAAAATTGATAATATTTAAACTCATGGACCGAAATTAATAATACTACATTAGTCATAGGACAAAAAGTGACATTTTTTTTTGGAAAATGTTGTCACTTTTTGTCCTCTGACTATTGGAAGAGGGAGCTTTGCCTGATGGATGATTGCTTGATAGAAGAAGATGCTAAACTAGTAAGGGAGTTACAAAGAAGACTCAACCCAACGATGAAAGATGTGGTATTTAAAGAGGTTCTTAAGCTCTTGGATGCATGTATAATATATCCAATATTTTAGGGTAGTATACATAGTTCCAAAGAAAACTAGTATAATTGTGGTAATAAATTAATTACAAGGATGAATTAGTACCTATGAGATTATAAAAAAAAAATTTGGAGAATGTGTATAGACTTTAGAAATCTTAATGTAGCTATTATGAAAACTCATTTTTCTTTACCTTTTGTTGGTCAAATGTTAGAAAGATTGGCTGGTAAATCTTGTATTTGCATTTTGGATGGATTTTCAAGGTACTAACATATTGCAATTGCTCAAGAACACTAAGAAATGACTACTTTTACATGTCCATTTGGAACACTTACGTTTATTAGGCAGATGTCTTTTGACTTATGCAATGCACCAAGTATGTTCCAAAGATGCATGATGAGCATTTTTTTCTGAATATATTGAGAGTTGCATAGAAGTTTTTATGGATGACTTTATTGTCTTTGGAGATTCATTTGATGTCTGTTTAAATAATTTGTCTACGGTTTTAAAAAGATGTATTAATGCTAATTTGGTTTTGGATTATGAAAATTGTCATTTTATGATTAATCAAGGAATTGTGTTAGGGCATGTAATTTCAGTTAAGGCGATTGAAGTTGATAAAGCTAAGGTGAATTTAATTTTGAACATACCTTACCATACAAATGTTAGGGAAGTTCATTCTTTTCTTGGACATACAGGATTTTATCGCAGGTTTATTGTAAAAGGATGTTACTTTTGAGTTTGGGAAGGAATGTCAAAAAGCCTTCGACAATCTTAAAGCATTGTTGACAAGTGCACCTATTATTCAACCTCCAAACTGATATTTACCCTTTGAGATTATGTGTGATGCTAGCAACTATATATGCAGTTGGAGTTGTTTTAGGCCAAAGAGTTAGGAAGCAAATTCATGTCATTTACTATGCTTCAAGAACATTGAATACTGCACAGTGTAGTTATTTGACAACTGGGAAAGAAATTTTAGTAGTTATTTTTGCTTTAGATAAATTTAGATCTTATTTGCTTGGTTCTAGAGTTATTATTTTTTCTGACCATGCAGCATTGAAGTATATTTTGAGAAAGGAAAAAAAAAATCTAAACAAAAGCTGATAAGATGGATTTTACTACTTTAGGAGGCCGAGAGGGAGCTGAAAATCCAATGACGGGTCATCTAAGTATATTGGTAAGATATGAAGATACACTTCTCATTTCTAAAACCTTTCCTGGTGAACAGTTGTTCCAAATGTTAGGTATGATTTTTTGGTATGTTGATCTTGTTAATTACTTAGTTGGTACGCTGATCTTGTTAATTACTTAGTCACCAGGGCTCTACCTAATTACATTAGTAAGTCCAAAAAAAATTAAAAGTAAAGCTAAATATTATGTTTGGGATAAACCATATCTGTGAAAATTTTGTGCTAACCAAGCAATAAGGCAATGTGTGCCTGAAAATGGACAACAATCAATTTTAGCTTTTTGTCCATGTGGTGGTCACTTTAGTCCTAAACGAACTGCAAGAAAAGTGTTGGATAGTGGTTTGTATTGGGAAAATTTGTTTAAAGATGCATACTTGTGTTGTAAAACTTGTAATAAATGTCAAAAGACTAGTTCACTATCTCATAGGAATGAAATGTCTCAGATTTTCATTTTGATTATGGAAATATTTTATGTGTAGGGCACTGATTTCATGGGACCTTTTCTATCATTTTTGTGGATTTCATTATATTCTATTAGATGTTGATTATGTTTCAAAATGGGTAGAAGGAAAAGCCACCAAAACTTATGAGTCAACAGTGGTTGTAGGTTTTATGTGTGATCAAGGGAGTCACCAAATTTTTGCAAGAGCACTAGAGGGATTTAATAGATTCGGAGTTCCATGTGTTGTTATAAGTGATAAAGGGAGTCATTTTTGCAGTAGAGCAATTAAAGCATTGTTCAAGAAGTATGGAGTGCATCACAGAATTGCTACCGTGTATCATTCCCAAACTAATGGGCAAAGTTGAAGTGTCCAATAGTGAGGTAAAGTCCATTTTAGAAAAGATTGTGAACACATGTAGAAAAGATTGGAGCTTACGCCTAAATGATGCTTGGTATAATCTAAATTGTGCATATTTTTCTAATGAATTTGAATCAACTTGTGAGCTTAAATGGATTAAATTGCTATCTTCAATGCATATTCCTTGCTTTCTTAATTAGATATGGTTTCATTCTTGATTTGAGTGTTTTATGGCATTTGTTAGTGTTTTGAAACCATTTTAGATCAAACGCGAAGCAAAAGAACGTTGGAAGGCATGATTGGAGTCCAAACGAGTGAAGAATGCAGATTTTAGAGCTGGACGTGTCCGGAATCATGCCCGTCGCGACAAAATACTTCAAAGCGTGAAGATTTGAACCAACACAGGCTCGACGCGTCGAGCTCCAGACTCGATGCGTCGAGTCCATGTCGTAGGAATTTCCGAAAAAATAGCCCAAGGCTCGACGCGTCGAGCCCCTGTCTCGACGCATCGAGAATCCTGTGACAACACAAAAATCTGCTGCGCGAAATTGCCTATTTTGCCCCTATTTTTGCTCCCACTATAAAAGGCTCATTTTCCCAAAACCCTAGCACCTAAGCTGCGTTTTTGGAGGCAAGAGGAGTGAGAGTAAAGGGTGTTTTCCTCTCCAAGGAGGCAAGGAGGGATCCACCACTTTTGGAGAAGATACTCACCATCAAGGAGCTACAAGAGATTTGGAGGGAGAAGGAGAGGCTAGGAAGACTACATTCGGGAGAATTTTTTCCCCTTTCCTTTACTTTCTTAGTTTTTGTAAACTCTTTTGACATTTGTGCTTTAAATTCAATACTAGCCATGAGTGGCTAAACTTATTAGGGATTTTTGGGTGAAAGTTGTTTATGAACCTATTGTGCCTTGTTCTTAATGCTTTAATGTTATGTTTTATATTTGGGTTTTATACTTAGGATGCAATTGTGATTTCTATTGTGATGCTTGTGATTAAAGGCCTAAATTACTTGTATCTTGCTATTGTTGTGTCTTAACAGGAGTTAGGGCATATATTAGAGCACTCACGTTTGCACTTGACTTTTGCACCTTGAGAGAGGGCAAATTTGTTAAGGGATTTTATCTAGGTTCTTGTTCTTGATTTATTATTGTGATTTTATCTCATGGGAGTGAGTATGTCTCAATTATCTTGTTTATGGGTTCGAATTATGGGATTAATTCCTTCCTTTTTGTGAATGCAATCATCCACATTTGTTAGAACCCATATTACATATCACACCTTAGTTTGGCACTAGGTTAGTAAACACTCGAACCCGAAAATCCCACTCTCTCTATATTGTTTTCATCATCTAGCTTTCTTTATTCTCGTTTATTATGATATTCGCAATCGTTCAAACACCATTTTCGTTAGGATTAGCTTCATAAGAATATATTAGTAACTAGTGTTCGGTACGCCCCGCTTCCCTGTGGATCGATACCCCGGAATACTCTGGGTATTTGTTTGTGAAAATATGCTACAACCAATGCTCTATGAGCTTATTATCGTACAGCTTATAAAACTCTTATCGAAGTGTTTCCTTATTGGTTTATTTTTGAAAAATCTTGTCATTTACCGGTAGAGATTGCACACAAAGCCTATTGAGTTTGTACCTTAATGTCTTTACCATTTACGTACGATGGTATAATGCGGAAATTTATATCGTGGACCATGGTGCACAATGCATTATGCACCCCATACTACAATGTTAGGAAGATGAGATTCTGTGTATTTTGTGCCAATATTCTGTGTATTCTATTTTGTGCCAATATTCTATGTATTCTAGGCAATGTTCTGTGTATTCCTGGCAACATTTATGTGTATTCATGTTAGTAACACAGGTTGTGATGTGTTTGTGCATTCGAATGTTAGGAGGATGAGTTCTATGTATTTTGTGTCAATATTCTATGTATTCTAGGCAACCGTTCTGTGTATTCTAGGCAACTATTCTGTGTATTCATGTTAGTAACATAGGTTGTGATGTGTTTGTGCATTCGAATGTTAGGAGGATGAGTTCTGTATATTTTGTGTCAATATTCTGTGTATTCTAGGCAACCGTTCTGTGTATTATAGGCAACCTTTCTGTGTATTCATGTTAGTAACAAAGGTTGTGATGTGTTTGTGCATTCGAATGTTAGGAGGATAAGTTCTATGTATTTTGTGTCAATATTCTGTGTATTCTAGACAACCGTTCTGTGTATTTTAAGCAACCGTTCTGTGTATTCATGTTAGTAACACAGGTTGTGATGTGTTTGTGCATTCGAATGTTAGGATACACAGAATATAAGCCCAAGTATTATCTCTTATGTTATATGTTTTTCAAATTTCACAGTGTTGTTTAAACATTCACCTTTTGTCGTGTGTGTTTTTGTGATCTGATGAACTTGTGTGTGTTTTTTGTTCTTGCTTCTTCGTCACTATTGTTGTTATTGTTCAAATTACAGTTATATTTTAGTTTTAATTAAAAAAAATGTAATGAGATCTGTATTGTTATGGCACCGTTTCGGACTAGGGTCCACGGTATAACGATCTGTATAATGCATATGAAAATATTAAAGTAAAACAAAAATTAAACAAAGGAGAGACGATAATAAGTCCTTTACTCATAGTTAATCAACAAGCAAAATAATTGATTGGATTACAATTCTCTCATAATTAGCAATAGGCACAATTGTACAAGTCAAAAATAGTGGAATGGATATGTTTCAATCTATATGATTTATTTAATGCCCGATTATATGAAAAAAAAAATCAAAATATCTCATATTACAGGGCGTTTGGTTAGAAGGAAGGAATTAGGTGGGAAAACAATTACAATTTCATGGAAAAAGAATGGGAATAAAGTGAAACTTTAAATTCCAGTGTTTGGTTTGCAGGAATAAAATTACTGGGAATTTCAATTCCAATGTTTGGTATACATGGGAATTGAGGGCGAATAAGTAGTATAAACTCCAAAATACCCGTTGTTGTTGTTGTTGTTGTTATTTATAATTAACAAATTAATTCACAAATTGTTAAAATTGTTGCATATAAAGAATTCAAATTTTGAAGAGTTCGGCATATAAAGAATTCAAAGGAACATACACAAAAGTTGTATATAAATAACGCATATAAAGAATGTAAATTTTGAATAGTTGTTGCATATAAAGATTTAAATTAAATGAACATACACAAATGGAAGTCGAAGAAAATAATAATTAATTTAGAAGGGAAGGTCATGTATCAATTTTAAGTTAAAAAAGAGATGGTTAATTTTGTCTCAAGACTATCTTTTTTTCTTCCTAAAATCCATGAAATTAAAATCCCAAGGGGGCCTGGGATTCTAATTATATGAAAATGAGGGAATTACAATTCCGTGGAATTGCAATTCCCTCCAACCAAACGAAAGAATTTTGTTGCATTCAGAATTTGGTGGGAATTAAGTGAGAATGGAATTGTAATTCCCTCCAACCAAACGTCATGTTAATGTCAAGGACCGGTGAGTTGCTTCTATACAGGGATAATGGGGGCAGCTACCCCCACTCACCCTACCCTACACCCCACCCCATATAGCTCTTGTATAAATATATGTATATATAATACATATTTTAGATATAAGTATATGAAAATAGATATATATAAACAATTTGGTTGAGTTGGTTGAAGCATGTTTTTTTCTAGCAAAGGTCTTGGGTTTAAATCCCTTATGCATTTAATAATGAGATGTACGGAGTATAATTTATAATACATTTTCTATTTGTATTATTTTATCAAATTAATTATATTTCATATGTTGTTATAAATATTTTTATAAAGCTTTGATTTGTTTTATTTTTTGCCTATATCCAACTATATTTTTAAGTATCTTTTGTTTTGATTTGTTTTAATGTTTCGCGAAATCAACCGATGATAAGTTGGATACATGTTTTTTATAACACATTCCATATTTTCCATATTTTTTTTTGAGTACTACTGATTCTATGACAGTGTAGTATCTGTTTATAACTACTTTCTCAACCTATTGAAGCACAAAGAGTCAACAGTTGCCGAACCCACTCCCATCATCCATGTGGGAGTGTTAACCGGGACACATGTGGGAGTGTTAATCGGGACACCGGATGCCACTAGACTACAAGGTCATTGGCACTAGTTACATCTTTAATTAACAAAAAATGGTAAATCCATGAAGTTTTAACAAATTTAGAGCTTCAAAATAATTAATGTTACGGATCCTTGCATTAAGCAATGTTAAAAACAACAACAACAGGATTATAAGTACAAACTACTGCACAATCAAGAATTACAAGATGCATAATCATAATTATCAAAGAATTAAAAAAAATACACAATTAGACATTACAAGATACACAATCAAAATTATAGAAATGTGTGTTTCCATATGCACAATCAGTTATCCTTAAATGAACAATTAGGCATTACAAGATACACAATAAGTAGACCTTTGATTTGGCTCTGATATCAAATTAAAGCATGTGTTTTATCTCAACTAAAAGACTAAGTTGATTGTTGGATTGCACATTTATGTTTATATATTATATGCTCAACACTATCATGTTTGTTTAAGTTAGGTTTATTGGTACAAAAAGTTCAAACATTTATGTCTATATCTAAACTAAACTTTTATAACTTAATTTGAAAAAAAAAAATTTAAAGATTTGTGTTTTGTTACAATTATATACTATTATGCATATCAATTATATTACAATTATTAAAATTTAACAAATTAAAATTAATCATTTATATGTTGTAACAATTATAATTTTCTATCAAATAAAAAATTCAATAATCTAACTACATTTTCTTAGTTTACACATGAATTATTTTTAAAATTACAATATAAGTGTATCAAAATGTTTGTTTTAAACATTTAAAAGTTCAAAATTGAACTTTTCAGAAAATTTTTATATAAATAAAAGTATGTTCAAATATTATAGTCATCAATTGGTACCTAAATCAAGAAAAATAAATTATTCTTAAAATTAGATATTTTAATTGAATTATACTTGTAACATGATACAAAATTTTAAAATAAAAATTCGTCAAATTTCAAAAGTTTGGATACAATTGTCACAAAATGTAAAGAAATTTTTTTTTATTCATATTTTTTCTCATAACGTGGCTTACATTTATTGGGTGCACATTAATTAGCTGATTTTTCTTCTTTGTAATTAAATTCTCCATATGTCTCATTTTATGTATCTGATTCAGTTAACGAGACTTGATTGAAGTTAATTTTTAATTCAATTTTTTAAAATATTATGTTTAGTATTACTCCGTAGTATATAAAATTTATATATTTAGAAGCTACATTAAAAGTACTATTAAATAAAAAAAATCAAATTTAAAAATACTAAAAAATAATAAGTAAAGAAAAAATAGTACAGTTAGTTTGACAAATAAATAGTAAACAGAAGAAAAGCAAAATGAGATCGACAAAATACTAAAAAGTTCAATCAAACAATATCATCACGTCCAAAAAATAATAATAATTGATATATGAGTGTGTAGACGTGTAGTAATATATTACGCAAATGCAAAAAATAATAATAATTGATATATGAGTGTGCAGAAAGCCCACGGGAAACAATGGTCATCCACGGACATGAGACAGTGGTATTTTGACTATCAAATGTGGAGAAAATTAAAGCTTAATTGGATGAAAAGAAATGATAAAAGAAGACAAGACGCAACTTGAGACTTTCTTCCACCAAATTAAAAGAGACGACTTGGAGTCAACTCCACCATCTGCTCCATATAATATACCAAGCTTTAATTTTCTCCACATTCCTTACTAGTTAAACCTCATTCTAAGCTTCTCCACATTCCTTACTAGTTAAACCTCATTCTAATGTCATAATATATGACAGTGATAGTAAATTTTTATCGATACTCAAAAAAAAAAAAGAAATGAATTAGGTTGAAGGATGTGCACTATCTCATTTGTAATATAATTAAAAGAATTTATAACCTTTTTTTGTTTTTAATGTCTGATCTACATGAAAATATTATGCTTAATTATTTTATTGTTGTATTTATTTTTTATAATTATTATGGGCAGGAGAATTATATTACACCCCTCGGTCATCTTTTTCATGGCAATTATTCTTTGTTCTTAATTAGAGTTAAAATGCTAGGCATATATCATATATGTCTTTAGTTTATAACTTACCCAAGTCACATCAAATATGAAAAGAAAATCTTGCGACATAATTATACGACAATTATTATAAATTCAAAGTTACATGAATAGCTTAATACTTAGATTTCATATTAATTTAAGTTGACAAATGAGTTGAAATGAACCGACACATGCAAATGAAATGAAAATAAAAGTTGTTTGATCATGTGTATTTAGTGGATAGTGCACCTAACATCATCATTATAAAAAATAAATAAATAAATAAAAAGTATCATGATGCACTAATTAATTGACTTTGCTTTTTTCAAAAAAAAAAAAAAAAAATTGACTTTGCTAGCCTTGGCACCCAAGGATGAAGAAAGTGACGCCTTCTTAAGAATGAAGCAATAGTGTGGAACAAATAGCTGCAAATCTTGCAAAGTAACCCAATTTTTTTTGTAAATAATTAATTTGCTTTATAACTCAGATTTTTCGCCTTCCCCGAATTATATTATGCACTGCAACAATTTCCATACATGACTGAAGAAACCTTCAGTGCAATTGTATCTGATGCAATGCAATTATGTAGTAGTTCCAGCGTAATTCTTTAGTAATTTGCAGATTCGTAATTAAAGTTGGTTCACACTGATTTTATATATTATATATATATATATATATATATATATATATATATATATATTATTTTTATTTTTATTTATTGAGTTGACAGCTATCGTCCATAAATATGCCATTTGTACAGCTCTCCTTCCACTAATCTCCATCTCCAGAACTCACGTCTAAAAATACACATTTCTTCAATAATATAATTATTAGTACATTTGGGAATTGCTCAACCTATCTATCTTCTCTGTTTTCTTGATCTCCCACTTCCAATTAATCAAGCTAGGATAGCAAACATGTCGGGTGGAATCGGGCCGTGCAGTGATATACATCTCCCCAAGGAGGAGTCGACGGAAGAAGCAGGGAAGCCGCAGCGGCGGAGATTTTTCACCTTCCGGCAGCTGAACGTGTTGGCGGTGATGATTGTGCTGTCGGCCAGCGGCATGGTGAGTATAGAAGATTTGGGCTTTGTGCTCTTCTCCATCATCTACTTGTATTTCATCTCCGAGGCGGCGTTTCCGCAGACCAATCCGCCGTGGACTGGTTCCGTGTTTGGCCAAACTAACCGGACCCTCCGCCTCTACATGTTAACTTCGGCAGTCATCGGCTTGCTTTTCCCCCTTGCCTATATTTTTGAAGGTACGCTAGCTTTTTACTTACTAATTCAGTTATTTTTAAGATCAAACGATTATGATTACATTAAAAATTAGTTATAACCGCAGTGAAGCCAAGAAACAACTTTATTTCCTTATATATAGTCACATCTTGTAGAGTCAAAGGTTAAATTTGACTTTTCACCTATCTTCACCCATCAATTTGAAACAACTTTATTTCCTTATATATAGTCACATTTTGTAGAGTCAAGGTTAAATTTGACTTTTCACCTATCTCCCCCATCAATTTGAAACAACTTTATTTCCTTATATACTCACATTTTGTAGAGTCAAGGTTAAATTTGATTTTTCACCTATCTCCACCCATCAATTTGACTTTTTACTGGTCTATGTCCGACAATCTCCTAACCACTAATGATTAAACTTGATCCTTTTTCAACCTCTCCTTAAAAATTATTATTCCACTGTCCATTTTATATGTCCTATTTATTATTCATTAGTCAAACCAACTCTTTCTTCTTTATTTATTTTCTTTGGTATTTTTAAATATTTTTAAATTTGATTTTTTGTGTTTAATAGTAAGTTTAGTTTCTAAATATATAAATTTTGCATATGAATACTAAACTTAATATTATGAAAAATTGGATTAGAAATAATTTCAGTCAAGCAAGCATCGTTAATCGATTCAGACACATAAAATGGGACGAAGGGAGTATTATTATAATCGAGGGCTTACCATTACGCCAAAAAGCTATAGAACTGTATTTTCTTATATATATATAATGTTGCAGGTATTGTTGAAGGGGACAAGGAGGGCGTGAAGGCAGCAGTTCCGCACTTGTTTCTGTTAGGCAGCCAGGTGTTCATGGAAGGGGTGGCGTCCAAGGACCGTTTCTCATTGCCGGTCCGGGTTTTCGTGCCGGTTTCCTACAACACCAAGAGGATTTTCACCCTGGCTGAGTGGCTCAGAAGTGAGATATCAAAGGAGCAGAACCGGAGGTTGTATGTTGGGAGAGGTCTGGCGGTTGCCAATATGGCGTTTTGGTGCTTTAACTTGTTTGGATTCTTGGTGCCGGTTTACCTCCCTAAGGCCTTCAAGATTTACTATTCCAACCACAAGCATAATAAGGACTAATTATATTACTGTATTATTGATGATACATAGGTAGCTAGTTGTCAGTCATTTGTTTTATCCTAACCAATGTTATTTTGTTGTTAGGGTTTTGTTCTGTTTGTGTGTGTGTGTGTGTTCTGTGAAAGTTAAATACAGGGTGAAAAGAATAAAAATAAAAATAAAAAAGAAACTCTAGTCAACAATTTTCCACATTTACAACAAATTTCTGCCTTTCCTCAAATCTAAGGAAAGATACTAAAGGTTTAACCATTTTTAAGGCTAATTTTTCATTTTTCGCACTTTTAGTCTCACGAGTATTGTGTCAACGAGATTCGACCCATGCTATTAAGTAGTAAGTTGTATATCTATTATTCCGTAGCACTTTTTATGACTTTTTTTTTTTTTTTGTGACAAGAAAAAATTGTACTCCACTATTATCTAAGAGTATACATTAAGTTTGCTAAAAGGAGTATGAAGAGTATTGTGCAAATCTGTTTTGTTTTTCCTTTCAAAACTGAATGGAGCTCAAATTACATCTTTTGGGGGAAGAAAAGAAAAGGCAAAAGAAATTAATACAACACTGAAAATATAAATGAAAGCACTAATGGTAAACAAGAGTATAAACATTTTGGTAAAACGTTGAAAAGATGTTTGTAAGAAAAACAAACTGTGGGTGTAGTTGAAAGTCTAAACTGCAGGAGGAAAATGCAATTAGTTGACCATTGCATTGCCACAAACAATAATTCCTTTTCTTTGGAAAGTTGTTTGTACCCACTGGAACTCCATTCTCAGAATTCATAAACTGGGCAAAGAGTATCACAACTTGGCAGTGGCAGAAGCTCACCTTGATATACACAATAGTAATGCATTATCCACCTTGGCATCATATCAATTCTCCGGTCTTCAACCCAGCTTAGAACATTTCGATCTTCCACCACAAGTCTGCTTGTTTGCTTGCTTCTTCTCGACAAAAACCTTTGCTACTTCGCCTTGGAGAAGCCGAGAGAGCGCCTAATTTGAACATCTTTTTAGAGAACTGCTTCCATTCATAGACGATATTGCTAAAACTTTCCTCTCTTGACCCAAGCATAGAAGCTCCTGCTTTCTCTCTGGCCAATTAGAGTTCAGCCTTCGAGCAAAATCCTCAACCTCCCTGTAGCATCCAATAACAATCAAATTTAGAACTGAATTTGACATCAATAGGTTAGTGTTGAGATTGTGAGATAAGTATTTTCTCCTGAAGGGCATATTCGTTAAGGTAGAGATTTGTTGAATTGTTTTTCTCCTAAAGGGCATATTCGCCAAGGTGGAGATTGTGAAAGACAGCTAATCTGTCGTCCATGGGAGTGAAACTATTCTTTTACAAATAGTGATGATGGTGATACAACACCTAGAGATACAACCAAGCATCTATCCCTATACAATAGGCCCGACCCAATTGGCTGAACTCATATTCCTTATATGAGACACACTCATATTTGAGACAACTTCCTAATCCCTATATGACCCTGAAAGGATGGGGATTGCAATCACATTTTTTTTTATAAAAAAAAAAAAATTCCTTCCCATCTAATGCAAGCCTTTCAAAACTTGAAAGGCTTGCAAATCTGATTTGCAGCTCTTTGGCAGCTTTTAGCATGGATTTTTTGACTTTTTCCCTTTTATAATAATTTCAATGTTATGATATTATTATTATATTTGAAGATGATTTGGAATTTCAAGGATGCAAGAAAAGTGTTGAATTGCAAATGTTATAATATGGTAGAAGGGTCCACTTTTGAAAGTGAGAGAGAATTGCAAGGGTAAAGATAGCCTTACAAATCATAAGCTAACAGATGAAAATGTACTCAACACCTAAAATGCCAAGGTGAAAAACAAATAAATGTAAACAAAACCATCATACCTATCGATTTCCTCCTCCCTTGCAGGGTCAAATTCATCATCGATGTCGCCATCATCAAGTTCAACCTTAGGCGTAGATATAACCGTCCTGGAGTCATGTGGATTAGAAGTTCTTCTTGAAGGAGGCATGCCATCAATGTCTCTATTCAACTGGTTGGGAGGGAGACAATTATCCTGAAGTATCAAGAGACCCGTGATATATCACCAGGCAGAACAAAAGCAGAAGATAACAGTACGCGAGCGCACACACACACACATTAAAAAAAAAAAAAAAATTGGGTCAACCTTATTGCCACCAGGCTCATTGTTTGAAGAACTTGTAGCTTGATCTTTTCTCCGGCGATTTTTCTTTTTATTCTTAGAAGAACGTACATCTGAATATGCCGGGAAAAAAAACATCATTATTTTGAATCTGTTAAGAGTCCCACATTGAAAATATAAGAGAGAACATATGGGTTTTATAAAGCCATTGGGTTAGACTAGCTAATTGATTGGATTCAATATTTTAGTGTGATTTGGAACATGTGCATTATACCCCAATTGAGTGACCTTGCCAATCTTACATTGTAATATGGCATCAGAGCCTGTTTGGTCCACTTTATGCTGGGCCCAGTTAAAGCAAGAAATATAAACAGTTACTTTGTAGATCAAAAGGCTCTGACAAATCAAGAAGTTCCAGTATGAAAACAATGTGAATATGTGTTTCTTAAGGTTACCTCCATCTTCATCTCCACCATTTATGAATGACAAAAGATCATCAACCGAACGTTCATCCACCACCTGCTCTTCTTCTACCTCAACATTCTGAAAATATGGGCAACCTTTAATACTAAAGTATCACTTTAAAAAAAGAATATCAATATTCAAAGTATGTGAATAGAGCAACACTTTTATTATGATAGGAAAAACTAATAGCGCAACTGAATAGGCTCAAGAACCCCATGTTCAAACACCTTTGACTTCTGTTTTTCTTTTAATTGTTTCCTTTTTCTTGCATAAAGTCGATTCAACAGTCGAATACGTAGATCATCAGTCTCATTTCTTAAGGGCTCCAACTTCTCCTCCTTTCAAAAATCACAAAAGTATAATGAATACCCAAAATATGGTGGAGGGGTCTATAAATATAGAGTTGTAATGAATTATACCTCTGTTAGATCATCAGGTAAATGGAATATTTCACGAATTTCTTCTGGAGTTTTTCCTTCAATCATTCGAGCAAGTGCACGACTGGTAAGATCAACCAAAGGCCTCAATTGGAGGCTGTCAGCAGCAGATGTTAATTCGCATAGTTTTTTGGTATCCAACCGGACAAACTTCTCATCAAAAGCCTTGCGTTCCTAAGTACACACATGGTCACATACACCAATCAAGTTAAAACACCACACCTCCAATAGCCTCTTACACGTACAACACAAAAATGACATGATGCATAGTTACAGCAGATAACTAACGCTTTCAATATGCTATCATCATGATCAGGTCTTTTTTCTTTCACTCTTTCTATTGCGTAGGAAGTGGGGGTTTCATATACTGAGGATGGCAAGAACAGACCTTATTTGAATGACCTGGTACTTGATGGAACCGACAGTAGTCCAGTATTAAGCCCAAAATAGAAGGATTTACTCGTTGAGGAAGTGATATTGCATAATTTTTTGAGGAACCCATGCCAGTCTGGAGAACTTCTCTACATATCATAGGGCAAAACATTGCAACCTCTTCCTCTACTTGTTGAATTGAACCATCAGCAGTTTGAAGCCATATGTATGGCATCATCTTGTCAAATAAAGAAATATTAAATTAAGCAAAGGAAGCGTGGCATATACTTGAAGGAGAATAGACACAAAAATAGCAATACACTAAAGAACTGAAACTTGTATTTTGAAAAATCCAAAGGCCTAGCGGGTGGACTGTGGAGAATAACAATCACCCACCAGTTAGGCGAAAGCAGAGATGAAGAATCAAGAAATGAGAAATTGTATATAATACTGAAAGATTACAATACATTACCATAATTCTATGTTTCTAATGAAGAAACATAGTACATGTATATACAGACACATAACTGTTAATTTAAGCGCCTATTCATAAACAGACACTAACCCTATAGACAGACGTAACCCTTTGTTTTTCAACAAAACTCAAGAATTTCATTCCATAAACAGGGAACCATAAATTTGATTCTCAGTCAACCATCACTGAGGTTAATAGCTCAACCATACAAATTAAGTGGGCCTTTGGTTCTAATAAGGAAATTGGAATTGGAAAGGATAGTACCAAAACAAAATTTCTGTTTGACATAAAAATAGGAACGGGAATCATCTTTTTTTTTTTACCTTTTATTAACCCTTTTCAGATCATGTCCTCTCAGTTTCTCCAAAATCAACACCAAATTTCCCGAAAATCAGCACCTCCCATGAAGAAATTGAGTATTTGGGGGGGAGGGGGGGGGGAGAATATATTGGTTCTTTGTCTACCATGGTTGGGAAAAAATGACTAAAATTGCAGTTTGATAATGTGATGTCATGTTGTGGGCATGAAAATGCATCACAAAGTCTTTTTCTTGCAATCAAATTATGCCGCAAGGGGTGGGCTTTGAATAGAAACATATGCTCTAATCCTTAAGAAACTAAGCTAAACATACCACGCTTCTTTTTATATGCTTAAACCTGAAATAAAGCTCAAGAGCATCTTGATATCAGATCAATTTGACAAAATAATAACACTTTCTTGTTGATCAACCCATTATCTTTTTTGAGTAACTTGCACAAACTGCTCATTTTTCAACTCTTTTGTTCAGTCTCCATTCAGTGCATTGCAGTTTGTGTTCGGCGGGTCAAATTCTCATTCTATAATAAATTTCAAAATAAGTTCTATAAATCAAACTCAACTAACCTAAATAATGCATTTTTCCCCTTGAGAATGGACCAAAAGCACCAATCAATTAATTAACTGCTAATAGGTGATTAAACGCAATAAATTACTATCATTCCCCTCCTTTTAGAAATTGCACAATTCTTTGAACTTGAGCTTATTAGGAAAATGTGATCTTATGTCTCATTCCTTGAATGTGAAAATGCATTTTGGAACAATTTGGACATAATCGCATCTCTCAGTAAATCACTCTTTTTCAATTCAAGAGGAAATTATCTTTGGGGGAAAAGACCATCATAAATACCTCTGGTTTAACAACTGCCATGGGGCCTTCTGACATTAGGCCAGATGAGAATGATTTGATTGGTCTTCGTAAAACTGATCTACAGAAGTGGCTCTGAACTTAAGCAACTGAAACTTTACTTTTTAAAAAAGTAAACCTCAAGGAGAAAGCAAAAACTCTTCACCAGGTGAACACTTCCAATTCCAGTAGCACATCTATATACATGATTCCACCAAACCAAATGAGAAGGAAGTCAGTTTTAGGCATTCTCTTCACCGAAGAAAACATTCTACCTCGAGAAAAAAAAAAAAACAAAAAAAAAAAAAAAAAAAAAAA